>NC_064638.1:342482725-342783634 GCF_023864345.2 Schistocerca serialis cubense | reverse complement strand
AATGCTTTCCTTCTTCTTCCGTCGGCCTCTGGTGTGGTGGTGTCGCTACTTCGTCGGCTGAAATCTAGGACCGAGCGTAGGCAGGGGGTTGTTTATCAACAACAGGGAACACAGCTGGTGGCCACTACTGCTGACGTCGACGGCCAGCGCGCCGTTGACGCGCTGCACACGACGAGCGCACTAGAAGTACTTTAATCACTCTCTCTGTTTTATTTACAGTACCTAATGAGCAAACGAGAACGGACTATGTAAGATAAAACTCCCGGTACCCGAGAATTAAATATCACTGTCCACAATCAAATTTTTACCGAGAAAACTGCATCTGAATGCTGAGCCACATCACAATGCAACCGACTCGGCGGCTAT
Organism: Schistocerca serialis cubense; assembly: GCF_023864345.2. Classification (NCBI taxonomy): domain Eukaryota; kingdom Metazoa; phylum Arthropoda; class Insecta; order Orthoptera; family Acrididae; genus Schistocerca; species Schistocerca serialis. The sequence continues at coordinate 342,783,268 of NC_064638.1, read as the reverse complement.
CTTGACTCGGTACGGGGTCGTAGGACACACAGTGCAAACTCTCGAAGCCGGTGGTAACAGTCAGATGGTAGATGCGTGAACCAAAACAGCTTCAGCTAGCGCTGCCGGTGTGCCGGTTCTGCTTCTTGGGACACTTAGGGTAAGATAATGTATTGGTACTGGGCTGTAGCATGTGGTTGATCTTTCCCAGTGGCCTCTAATCTCTTTGATTTGGGCACACTACTTATCTCGGAAATACAGCATCCGCAACTCTTGTTAACAGTTCTATCAAATGGCAGCTGAACTTGAATAATAACATTTTTATATCCACGACAAGTTGCCAGTCATCTGCCCTGGATGTAAAAACAGGCAACGAAAAAAGTTCGAATATTGCGGAAGACCATTTCCTTTTATAGTTGTATTGCAAACTGCACTCATTCTTAGCTCTCAAACACACTTTATGATAAACTTCAGTTCTTCGGCAATGATTACTTGTACTTCTCTCAATACAGTTTAAAAAACTTAGCATTGAAAAAAGTTTTTTAAAAGGTTGCACTTGGAGGCCAATATGAAATAGCTGAAAAATATGGAACATGGTTGTAAAAATGGAAAAAAATTATGTAAATAAGGCAAAAACGAATTTTATGAACACAAAATATAGCTATGAGATTGATCTTAATTTAAACTCTTAATAGAACTGACATACGAAATTTGAATAAAAACGCCTTCAGTTACAATTTTTTCGTATTTTATTAAATTACACAATGTTTTTCGGACCCTGTGGGTCCATCTTCAGGTACAAATCGTCTAATGTATAATTTACATTTGCTCGTAAGTGAGGTGCAGTTCATTTTCCTGTAATGAGAAAATCAGATGTTAGGTTTTGTATTCCGCTAATCAAATGCAGAAAATGTGTGAGAAAGAGTGGGAAAAAAACAGTGAAAAACTTACAGAACAAACAAGAAAGAACAATTTTAACCTTTGGAGGTCGGCATATCTTGGTTAATTCATTCTCTGTTGCACATCTCTTCGCTCAAAATGTTTACACATTTTAAAAGCGCGTCACAGACGTAGTTTTACCTGATTCCGTCGAAGATGAAGTTTATCACATAGTGTCAGAGATCTGAGTTTTAAGAAGGTGACATGTGAAAGAAAGAAATTGTAAAATAAGTTTTTAAAATTACTAAAGTAGCTGTCACTAGCGAAATCTGCCTGTTCATTTGACATAGATTCAGGATTTTTTAATTTGTGGAAGTATATTTCCAGCTGTTCGAGCAAAGTTAGTGTCTTACCATGGGCTCCATTGTGTATTTCCTGTCCTGTTGATGATGTGTTTGGTTTCTAGTGTATGCTGAGCAGTAACTGATTTTTGAAACTGATTGAGTCTGAAAGCACTCGTGTATTCTTGGAAACGGATTTTGAAATTTCTTTCTGTTTTCCCTACAAAGTAGGCAGGATAACTGGAAGCGTAGTGTTACCTGTTTGTGATGGGTTCGCAATGTTTATAATATGGGGCCTAGGTATGGGATGATGGCAATAATATTTTCTCTTCTTTATTAGTGTGTCAATTTGTCTTATTTTTGTGTACAAATTATCATTTGTCTTGGCTGTGTAGCAATTATTTACGGCAATACTTTTCACTAATGCTGTTTTATTTCTTTTATTTTATTTACACGTCAAGTTCCGTAGGACCAAATTGAGGAGCAAATCTCGAACGTCATGATACGTGTCATTACATGAAATTACAACATAAAAGTAATAACAGATAAAAATAAAATGTTCATGAACCCGAAAAATGTCACTCCATAAGTTTAAGTAAACGCAATCAACAATACAACAAGAATCAGTTTACTTTTACAAGGAACTCCTTGACAAAAGAGAAGGAGTGACCCATGAGGAAACTCTTCACTTTCGATGTGAAAGCGCGTGGATTACTGCTAAGATTTTTGAACTCCAGTGGTAGCTTATTGAAAATGGATGCAGCAGTATACTGCACACCTTTCTGCACAAGAGTTAAGGAAGTTCGATCCAAATCCAGATTTCACTTCTGCCGAGTGTTAACTGAGTGAAAACTGCTTATTCTTGGGAATAAGCTGGTATTGTTAACAAGAAATGACAGCAAGGAATATATATATTGAGAGGCCAATGTCAAAATATCCCGACTTGTGAACAGGGGTCGACAAGAGGTTCGTGAACTTGTACCACTTATTGCCAGAATCGCCCGTTTCTGAGCCAAAAATATGTTTTTAGAATGGGAGTTACCTCAAAATATAATACCATACGACATAGAAGAATGAAAATAAGCAAAGTAGACTAATTTTCGTGTCGTGTGATCACTCACTTCAGATACCGTTCGAATAGTAAAAATGGCAGCATTAAGTCTTTGAACAAGATCCTGAATGTGGGCTTTCCGCGAAAGTTTACTGTCTATCTGAACACTTAGAAGTTTGAACTGTTCAGTTTCACTAATCATACGCCCGTTCTGTGAAGTTTAAATGTCAGGTTTTGTTGAATTGTGTGTCAGAACCTGTAAAAACTGAATCTTACTATGATTTAGCGTTAGTTTATTTTCTACAAGCCTTGAACTTAGGTCATCAACTACATTATTTGAAACAGAGCTAATGTTGCACATAACATCCTTTACTACCAAGCTAGTGTCATCAGCAAACAGAAATATTTTAGAGTTACCCATAATACTAGAGGGCATATCATTTATATAAATAAGGAACAGAAGCGGCCCCAACACTGATCCCCGAGGCAACCCCCACTTGACAGTACCCCACTCAGACCGCACATCACAGCCATTCGTAACATTGTGAGTAATGACTTTTTGCTGTCTGTTGCTAAAGTAAGAGGTGAACCAATTGCGAGCTACTCCCAATATTCCGTAATGGTCCAACTTCTGGAGCAACATTTTGCGATCAATACAATCAAATACCTTCGTTACATCAAAAAATATGCCTAGCATTCGGAACCTTTTGTTTAACCCATACTGTACCTCACAGGGCAATGAGAATATAGCATTTTCAGTTGTAAGCGACTTCTAAAGGTGAACTGTACATTTGATAGCAAATCATGTGATATAAAATGATCAAATATTCTTACATACACAGCCTTTTCAATAACTTTAGCAAACACTGATGGCATAGAAATAGATCTAAAATTGTCTACATCATCTCTTTCACCCTTTCTAGAAAGAGGCTTCACTACTGAGTACTTTAATCGTTCAGGAAACTGACCATTCGTAAAGGAAAAATTACAAATATGGCTAAGTACAGGGCTAACATGTGCAGCACAGTACTTTAATATTCCGCAAGGCACACCATTATAACCATGAAAGTCCTTAGTCTTCAGTGATTTAATTATTGACTCAATCTCCCCCTTATTTGTATCACAGAGGAGTATTTCAGACATCAATCTCGAATAGGATTTGCCAAAAAGTTATATGATTCCCTGTAGAAACTAAATATTTATTTAATTCACCAGCAATGTTCAGAAAATAATTGTTAAGTACTGTATATATATCTGATTTATCAGTAACAGAAATATTTTTACTATGAACTGACTTTATATCGTCAATCTTGTGCTGCTGACCAGACACTTCCTTCACAACTGACCATATGGTTTTAATTTTATCCTGTGAATTAGCTATTCTATTTGCATACCACATACTCTTTGCCTTCTTAATAACATTTTTAAGCTCCTTACAGTACTGTTTGTAATGGGCTACTGCAGCTTGATTGTGACTACTTCTAACATTTTGATATAATTCCCACTTTGTTCTATATGATATTCTTATCCCACTAGTCAGCCAACCAGGATGCCCATTACTGCTGGTTCCCCGTTTAGAACGTTTTAATGGAAAGCAACTCTCAAAGAGCATAAGAAATGTGTTAAGGAAAACATTATATTTATCATCTATGTTATCGGCACTATACATATCCTGCCACTCTTGTTCCTTGACAAGGTTTAAAAAACTCTCAGTGCAGTGCCGTGATAAGTCAAATGAGTGTACTAGGTGTTGCACGGGCCTAAAGGCAACGTGTTTGTGTGCAGCGGGATGCAACGGGATGGCGTGATGAGTTGTCAATTGTTATATCTGAGCGTGTGTGTTGTCTGTGCTTGCTGAAGTTAGTTTTGTTGGAGGAAATACATATACGCTTTTGTGACCTCATTCTCTACTGTGAATTGGCCGGCCGCGGTGGCGGAGCGGTTCTAGGCGCTTCAGTCCGGAACCGTGCGACCGCTAAGTTCTAGGGGACTGATGACCACAGCAGTTGAGTCCCATAGTGCTCAGAGCCATTTGAACCATCTACTGCGAATTTCAAATGTTTGTGGAAAGAACTGAATACTGAAGGCACGAGGGTCGTTCAATAAACAATGCAACATACTTTTTTTTTTTTTAAAGCAGGTTGGTTTTATTCAGGATTCCTCATTCTTTTGGCTGCAGAACGCTATTTTTCAGTGTAATATCCGTTCAGTGCGATGACCTTACGCCACCTTACTGGGAGGGCCGTATGGCCGCATGGTAGCAGTCTACTAGTCGATATGGGGCCAACGTCCTGCTGCATTAAGAATCTCCCCGTCACGAACGCACTGCTTCCCGGGGAGTGCATCGTTCATAGGTTCAAACAGATGGAAGTCCCAAGGTGAGAGATCTGGTCAGTAGGATGAATGAGGAAGAACGGTCCAAAGAACTTCTTTGAGCTCCTCTCCGGTGAACAGACTTGTGAGAAGCCTTGCCTTTTCATGGAGAAGGAGAAGTTCATTTCCATTTTTGTGGCACAAACACGCTTAAGTCGTTTCTTCAGTTTCCTAAGAGTAGCACAACACACTTCAGTGTTTATCGATAGACCAAGAGGGCAGACATAAAATAGAATAACCCTTTCAGAAACCCAGAAGACCATTGCCACGACTTTGCTGGTGCGGCTTTGAACCTTTTCTCCAGAGGACAGGTGGATTGTGTTTTGTTTCCGATTCGTGGTGACGAACACATGTTTCACCGCCTGTGACGATGTTGGATAGAAAGTTGTCACGATCAACTTCGTAAGGTGTAAGATTTCCGCACAGATGATCCTTCGTTGCTCTTTACGGTCTTCTGTTAGGCGGCGACTAGCCCAGCGATCACACACCTTTGAGTACCCCAACTAGAGGACGACGGGTCAGCATTACCAATAGAGACGTCCAATTGGGCAGCGAGGTGTTTGATTGTGATCCGTCTATTAGCTCGAACGGGAGTGTCCGCGCGTTCCAACAATACAGGAGTCACAGCTGTGTGCGGTCGGCCAGCACGCGGGAGATCGGACAAGTCTGCGCTATCTTGTTGCGTTGATGACACACGCCTCGCCCAATGACTCACCGTGCTTTTGTTCATTGCTCAGTATTCGAAGACATTCTGCAAGCGCCTATGAACACTTGCGATTCTCTGGTTTTCCTCCAAAAGAAATTCAGTGACACCTCTCTGCCTGGAAAGCACCTCCTCTTTTGTGCTATCGTATAGTTGCAATGTATTGTACGTTTATTACTTCAGACAAAGTTCTGAAACTATTATTTGTCTATGTAGCAGATCTGATTCGTTTTATATTCATCTATGAGCAAAAATCATAAGTCTAATCTTTGTTCTCAGCACCTGCATAATGACTTTTATCGAATACCCTGTATTCCACATGGACCGATGTGTCGTATTGGACTTCACAACGTAACAACTGTATCCATAGCTAAAAATCGAGCAAATGCATAACGATCTCCTACTCTTTTATTTTACAGAATTGCATGGTTTTAATCGTTGGTGTACAGTTCCGATAACTATTTCATATTTTTTAAAACTTGCTTCCAAAAATTTTGTCAAATTACGAAAACAACTCACACAATTTATGAAGACGAGCTTAACTCGCAAAGAGCATCACGTGAACATTAGATCATGCGCCTCCTTGTATCGAGCACCGCTCTACGGATGAGAAACCACATAGTCCATATTGCCGGACAGTTCCATCATACCTGAAGTTCTGTCTTGTTTTCTGCAACTGAAACTCCCATTTAATAAATTTGGGAACTTGCTGTCTGTTAACAACAGTTGCCGATGCCCTGTCTCCGAGAAGAGGAGCATGTTAAACAAAATAAGAAACGATTTGTCTAGCCATACTAACGGTTGTTGCTTACAAGAAATGTGGCACAGTTGTCTGTGTAATAGCCGGTCGTGGTGGCCGAGCGGTTCTAGGCGCTACAATCTGGAACCGTGTGACCGCTACGGTCGCAGCTTCGAATCCTGCCTCGGGCATGGATATGTGTGACGTCCTTAGGTTAGTTAGGTTTAAGTAGTTCTAATTTCTAGGGGACTCATGACCTCAGCAGTTAAGTCCCATAGTGCTCAGAGCCATTTTGTCTATGTGATATATGTGTTCAAAATGGTTCAAATGGGTCTGAGCACTATGGGACTTAACATCTGAGGTCATCAGTCCCCTAGAACTTAGAAGTACTTAAACCTAACTAACCGAAGGACATCACACACATCCATGCCCAATGCAGGATTCGAATCTACGCCCGTAGCGGTCGCGCGGTTCCAGACTGAAGCGCCTAGAACCGCTCGACCACATCGGCCGGCGATATATGTGTGCTTCCTCCCAGGAATACATTAGGTGGCAACAACAAAACAACTTCCACTAAAACTGACTGCATGAGCAGACAACATGCTACTAAGGAATACTCTATTAAGACAAGTGTAATCATATGAAGATGGACATGATGGCCCGAAACCGATAATGACGATAAAGTAAAGCTTTTTCGAAAGTATTTGTGGGTGGTTGCCTTCTCCATCACAAATCCTTAATTTAATTATGTCTTCTGACGGGCCACAAAACTATTTTAGACTATTTTCATAACAGCGCATGACGAATACATGTTTTCCTGATTATATGTACATACTTCAGTTGATTTTGTGGCGCAATTCATCAAATATGTAGCAATCCAGTATGCTATCCGGAAACCAGTCGACTGGATGGATGTCTAATTTTCCGCTTTCCAGCTCACTTACTCAGTTGGCAAGCGTGTACAACGTGGTGGCACATTCACGCCAGCTTAAACGCTTCGACAGTGATACTAATCCCCCTATTACGGAAATCAGGCTAATCTCATGGCCGGTGGGGCATAAATTGTTTTAAAAAGTAAGTCATTCAGTACGTTAAAAGCATTTACGTGTACTAATGCACGACGTCATGGCAGTTTGTACCAGTCCGTTGAACTTCATGGTACAAATGCAAATTATGTCTGTCGGATAAGCGGAAACTGCCATTGCAAATATTTCTCTAAACAATACGTTGCACAAGAAAATATCATAAGAAGTGTTATCACACCAAGAAAAAAGACTGAACGTCACGCAATAGTTCAGCGAATCATTTGGAAGCACGTAGTTACTTCGCAGTTTCCTGTAAACCGCGTCAAAATCGCTCACTATCCCTAGCGACGTCATAATCGGCAATTTGTTTATTATTTATTTATTTTTGGTGGGTCTAATCCTATTTTTAAGAGAGCAGAACGAGAAGTTGTAGAACACTTGGATTGATTTCGTTTTTCAGCCTAACCCCGAATATCTGAAAATGGAAAATATTAAGGAAGAGAGCCCTGTTTGTAGATGAAACGATTTGTGGTAGTTATAATAATGCTTTCTTGTCTACAAGAAAAGGAAATTTGTACGTTTTACACCGTAATACCACATACATAACTGTTAAGGGACGTTGCTTTTGTGATGTGAAATGTGTTCCTCTCGAAAGCACAGGTTATTGCGAAATACGAAAGTCATTACGCCAGTCATTATCTCTATACAGTTTGCTCCACACGGACCAATAAATGAAAGCGAAATGTGAATTCGAATAAATCGTGAGGAAAGTGTTAAATAAAACACAGAAAATTATTTTACTCAACAGTCTCGCTGTCAGTGCTGAATAACATGAACCACCTTGCTTTAAATATTAATTAGTTCTTCATTAGTGATTTCTGAAGCCGTTATTTCAAATGATAGTTGTTCAACATGTAACACACTATAACAACGTAAAATTCTTTTTTTTTTCAGATGTTTGACAGGAAACTCTGACAGGTTGTTACTTTGAGCTTTCTGAAGTGCTTACGGAACTGGATTTTTGTGGTGCCGTAGTGTGTACCGCAAAGAGCAGCTCTATGTGTAATTATTTATTCTCATTGGTTTCATAATATATTTGGGAATTGCAATCACTGTTCACAAACGCTGTTCTTACTGAACTTTTGGAACTCTCTCCAGAGGAATTACTTTCTCCCTGTCGCAAATACGTATTCCTGATGTCTGTATTATTATTAATACAAAAGTTAATAGGTGGAATGTCACTGTGATAAATAAACAGTCTTTAGCACATCAGACCAAAACGCAATTGACATCTCTTACTTTGGAGATTCCAATGGCAACAGGTACAAGCACGCATATATCCACACAGCAGTGAAGTAGGTATTTAAGTCCACAGGCTTCGTAGTCTGAACCCCTAGCAGAACTGCCAGATATGAGACGACGACCCCTCATCCTCCCCCTCCCCCACACATACATAAAACTATTTTTCTACACTCTTCCTACGCAGATTCAGCAACTTTTTGCCATTGTAAGCATGTTTAATAAAACTGAACATTGTCGAAAAATATTACTTGTGTATTGAAGGAAAATACTGGACAACAGATAAAAAGTATCAATCTAGTAAATGAAGTACAAATTGTGTAAACTTTTAAAAAATGAAAGTAAACCGAAACCTATGTCTTATTGTTTATGGTATATACTACATATTGGTTTCAGTATGACGTATAATAAAAAGCAGATTTTAATTGTTCCTCATAAATTATAAATAAGGTATTAATTTTTAATTAAAAACAAAAGTAAGGAGGTTATAATTAAGAGTTGCGAAAATATCCCTCTCGAGTAACTGTGTTTTACTACAATTATCCTTTGTGTTCCCTTGCTTTGAGCAAAACAATATCATTAATAAAGTCATTGACGTAAGGTTCAGCAGCTGTGTCTTACTCCATCGACAAAATAACTGTTTTGATAGTCTGCTTTCACTCACCCTTAAGTAAGCAGTCACTGGCACCGTCTTAAATGTCCTCAAAGCTATTTAAATATTTCGATAAGCGTATCTTAACCGTTACTTTGGAACAAAGGCTTCAAGATATGCAGCTGTAAAGCTTTGTCGATGCTCATCGACAGCTCTTTTACCTGCAAATTGAAAGCAGCTGTTTCGTTAACCTGCGCAGCTGCATCAGTATCTTTACAGGATTTGGTAAATTACAATACATACACCTCCAACTTTTCCGTTTGCTTCCGGCTTTATCTCACTTTGGTCTTCAGTCGACAGAAATCAGCAAAAATTAGAAGACTTCCACCAAACCGCGCATTTTCTTCTGCACCTACTCACCAACCGTTGAGGTACCGCGGTATCGAAGCAAAAAGTAGGTGGCAGCTGTGTGAACCAAGCGCACTGTTGCCTCACCAACCACGTTAAAGACAGACGTCCGTTCGATATCAGTCGTCTCTTTAGGGTTCTGTTGGACGAAACGACACTGTAACAGAGATACTGTGGAAATACGGTGGGTTTACAGGAAAGGGCCTAGGTGAAGCTTCTCGTAAGCAGAAAATAGAAACACGAGGACTACAACAATTCACGTACATCTGTACCTCCCCCAGTCAATTCTTGAGCCGACTAACTTTTTTTTTCACTCTCTCTGCACCCTTGGCTGAACCTATCTCGCCGCACCCTCGATACGCCCCTCTCTCACGCATCTAGTACTTTCTCCTCTTTGGAGAAGTGTGTGGCGGAGTGTGTAGCCTTTTGGTGTTTACTCCACTTGTTTACTTGTGTGTGTGATTTTTTTCCTACGATTTTGGGATGTCTGTGTATTGTGATGATTAGACTGTATGTGTCTGGCACTTGCCTGAGGTTGGTCAGGTGATTGATTTTTAAGGGTGAAGGAACGGAATTAGGAATTGGACATGGGGATTTTTCCCTTCGACTTAGTCGTCATTGGACGTTTGTGCTTGTCGCGGACATGTCATACCGTCCTAGGGAGTGGATGAGGTCGTTTCCAAATCTGGCAGAGTTTTCATAGAAAACGCTTGCCGGATTTTGGAAACGCTCTTTGAGAAAGGGGATTTCAGCAACAGGGTGCAGATCGTCTGTTGGAAACTCAAAAGGTAGATGCAGCGCCCTCCAAGGTAGATGCAGCGCCCTCCTGAGGGCGTGGTTCTGCAGCCTCTGGAGTTTGTCCCGATGTACTTGGCCACGTATCCTCAAGCAGGGCACGTATATTCCATTATTGGCCATATAAGTACCTGTACACGTTTACCCCTATAGAGTAGGGAGCGGAGCTGGTTGAGCTCAGGATAGGGTAGAGGATGGACATTCTAGCACAGATGTGGACCTCGTCTATGTGAGGCTTCCACGTAAGGCGAGAGTCCAAGGTTACGCCAACGTACTTAGCGGTTCTGTGGCAGGGTAGTTGGGTTCCGTGTAGGTGAAGGTGGAGGGTCTGACGGCGTTGAGGGGGTCTGCATCTCCCAAGCCTCCGGGTGAACAGCATAGCCTGTGTCTTCTCTGAGTTGATGGTGATTCGCTAATGACAGTCCCAAGTTTCCATGTCATCTCAAACCCTTTGTAGCCTATGAATAACCAGGTCCTTGTCCACATTGCGTATGTAGAAGGTTGCGTCGTCAGCATATTGTTCGGTGTGCAACAGGGTGGCTGTGGGTGTGTCCATAGTAAACAAACTGTACAATACGAGTCCCAGAACCGATCCCTCTGGCACCCGAGCACGGATACGGGTACGCCCCTGCGCAATCGTTGTAATTGGGGGGTAACATCTTTTGGCGGTTAAGCCGCATCATGTTTCAACTCCTTCTTCAGCACCCGACGTTTCCTCTGCTGAGGTCTTCTGCAGGAGTCTTCTAGTGCCCCCTATTACCCGAACAGTGTCGAAACCAGTGTCACATTCACTTAATAATAAGATGTTTTTCCGCGCTTGTTCCGAAAAAGAGAAAAAGCGCCACCGTTCTGGCCACAGACGTGCAAATTGATCACGACCGGCTGCTGTGTCATCCTCACCCAAGGGCTCCATCGAGACGCGGTATGGGGAGGCGTGGCTCCAGCAAACTGCCCTCTCGAGCGATGTCGGTTGAGGAGACCTGGTGCCGCTACAGCTCATCCAAGTAGCTCCTCAGCCGGCATCACGAGACTGAGTGCACCCAGTTCCAGTCCTCCTCTCCCGCATTACGTGCTATCTGGCCTACCCAACAGTAGCCAGAAGAATTTTGTGCAATGACTCCACTTCTTTGGAAGAAGTGCGGGAAAACACCCTTTCATAAATGAACGCGACACCAATTTTCGGTAGCGTTAATCTAACAGGAGACACACATAGACTCCTGAACAAGGTTCCAGCAGATGGGTTGATACGTCGAGCGTGGAGAAAAAAGCTGGAAGGAAAATGATACGGCCTAATCACCCAAAAAATTGGAATTTTGTGGTAAGTTCTATGGGACCAAACTGCTGACGTCATCGCTCCCTAGGCTTACACACTACTTAATCTAACTTAAACTAACTTATGCTAAGGACAACACACACACCCATGCAGAAGGGAAGACTCAAACCTCCGACGGGGGGAGCCGCGCGAACCGTGGCAAGGCGCCTGGGACCACGCGAACCGTGGCAAGGCACCCTAAACCGCACGGCTACCCCGCGCGGCCATTACCACCCAGATACTTTCATTTCAGTGATATAGTTAATTGTTTCTGTGCTAAACTAGTATAGATTAATGCTCAAAAATTCAGTTTAATTACTCAGTTATCATTGTAAGCACATACTTCATGGTCAGCAATGAGATTATAAGAGGTTAACCAGTCTGTGACGGGATACTGTTTCTGCTAGTCAGTAAAGACACACATGAGAACCGTTCGTACGGATATTATTATTTTTGTACGGAAAAAAACAGCAGTCGTAGCAATGGCGGAAAGTCACTAGGAGCATACATTAAATCGGTTGGGAATTTCAAAATCTCCCCGTCTGCGCTTGTCTCACAGTTCAGACCGCCGACAGTCCGCCCCTGGTAGAATACTTCCAGTAATGAATTACTACAATTTTTCCAAAAGTACCAGACAATCTTGCCGCGCTTCGACCCGCCGTACAAACTTACGCACTTTCGATTCGCACCACGAAAATATTTACAGAAAGAAAGTTCGCTTAGTTTAAAGCTTTTAATACCATTTAACAGATGGAGGCACATATCCTGTTATCAGTCATCAGAGTACATACGTGACATTCATTGCCAACCTTAACATCAAAGTTATATACCATCAAAACTTTCCAGTGACAACTGACATCTAAGTACAATAATTTATTTGTTAATAAAGAACCCTGTAATGGCTTACAACAGCATGCAATCATACAGCACATTACATATAAATATATTACAGTTTAATAGGCTGATTGTCGTTACAAATTCCAACTTTTCAAGGAAGAAGGAGAAGATAATAAGGCAAATTAATAAGGGAAACCAAATCCAGCTCCTATCAAAAAGTATATGCAGTTTTGTATTTGCGGTCTCAAACAAAAACAAAGAGCACAGAATCTGACGAAAGAGATGTGGTTGTATAACACTGGCGAAACATTTCATAAGAGAGAACTCCCCAAACGTAAAGAGCATAAATTATATATGTCCGAAACAACAGGCACATTTTGATCCTGCAGCCACTTCGAATCAAGACACAAAGGAATTAAAGGCTTTATCTACACATGGGCATTGATTTACATCAAAGGGGAAAGTTGAAAATTTTTGCGTGACGCACTGACTACTACGCCATCCAGTCACAGTAGTCACACACCAGTACGGACTACACTTGCACATCCCTCCTTCAGACACAAATTCTCAACTTATACCACGCACCACTCTTGTAGCGCTCTTGCACATTAGCCGATTCCCGTAAGAGTCCCTGCACAAATTTTCAACTTTCTCCTTTGGTATAAATCAGCTAATGTTTTTAATTCCTTTGTGTCTTGATTCTTAGTAGCTGCAGGATCAAAAGATCAGACAAAATGGTTCAAATGGCTCTGAGCACTATGGGACTCAACTGCTGAGGTCATTAGTCCCCTAGAACTTAGAACTAGTTCAACCTAACTAACCTAAGGACATCACGTGTATCCATGCCCGAGGCAGGATTCGAACCTGCGACTGTAGCGGTCTCGCGGTTCCAGACTGCAGCGCCTAGAAAGATCAGACACGACATATATAATTAAAGCGATGACGGCCAATGATCCCTTCGGTGTAGATGCACACCAAGCTCGAACTCTTACGGGAGTGTCGGCCGTGGTGGCGGAACGGCTCTAGGAGCTTCAGTCTGGAACCGCGCGACCGCTACGGTCGCAGGTTCGAATGCTGCCTCGGGCATGGATGTGTGTGATGTCCTTAGGTTAGTTAGGTTTAACTTGTTCTAAGTTCTAGGGGACTGATGACCTCAGATGTTAAGTCTCATAGTGCTCAGAGCCATATTACGAGAGTGGGCGAGATGGAACGAGTAATGAGGCTAATGAGCAGAGGCAGTACATCTGTAGTGTGTGGCGGAAGTTGAGAAATTCGGTGTAACGGGTGGCGTGCCAGGTTAGTCCATGCCGTTGTGGTGACCACTGAGTAAGAATGGTGGAGAGGTCAGCTCATTTACCTAGTAAACAAGATACCAGGGTTCGAATTGTGATCCAGCACAAATTTTTAAAACTGCCCCATTGATGTAAATCAGTGCCCATGTGCAGCTAATTTATTTAATTCTTAGAGCAATAGATAAAAACTTAATAATGCCTGAAGATGACACTTCACTCACAGCATGTGAACATCAGATAATAAGTCAATACCCACCAGACAAATGATCATCAATAAACTGTTAAAATTTCATAAAACCGATTTTATTTAATTCACATGCAACATCGTGTGACACAAATAAAATCACAATATCTTCAATTGAAAACACCGTTTGCTCTTCGTTTAAGCTAAAATATAAATGCCGCGCGGGATTAGCTGAGCGGTCTTGGGCGCTGCAGTCATGGACTGTGCGGCTGATCTCGGCGGAGGTTCGAGTCCTCCCTCGGACATGGGTGTGTGTGTTTTTCCTTAGGATTATTTAGGTTAAGTAGTGTGTAAGCTTAGGGACTGATGACCTTCGTAGATTTCACACACATTTGAACATTTTTAAAATATAAATTAGGGCTGTGCTGACTGAACTAGGAGAAAAATGTGATGAACACCAATTTCTCTGCATTAACAGATAATAAGCTGATTCACTTGCCTTCGTGAACTAGGCCAAAACTCTCTCCCAACAGTACCGACCAACCACCGTGTCATCCTCAGCCGATAGGCATCACTGGATGCGGATGTAGAGGAGCATGTGGTCAGCACACCACTCTCCCGGCTGTTGCCAGTTTACGGGACCAGAGTCGCTACTTCTCAGGAAAGTTTCGCTAGGGCAGAGCGAACCCCGCTTGCAGTGGTGCTCGGCAGACCCGGAGGGTCACCCATCGAAGTGCTAGCCATGCATGGCAGCGCTTAACTCTGGTGATCTGACGGGAATCGGTGTTACCACTGCGGCAAGACAGGTGGCATAAACTAGGGCAGCTTCAGAGAAAAGACTATGGCTGTAAGACTACTGCAAGGTGCTGGAAGATAAATTTTGTCGAATTCGGGTACTGTGTCACATTTCTCCAACCACTAAATATAGTGTGGCTATTGCAATCGATTATAAGTGTCCAAAAATAGTAGTCAGTCTCACTTGCAATCAGTTTGTTTCTTGACGTTAAACTGTTATTATTTTCATTTGTCACTTTATTAAAGCAATCCCAAAATGAGTAATGAGCCACAGTTGATTCAGTCCAATCTTGATGCTACAGTTCTAATGGCTTATTTGGTATACGGATAAATAGACTGTACATCATGAGCTGACAATCCATGTAGCACAAAATTTGCATGTGTTTATTAAACGCTTACTGCACGAATATTCAATCTGTTAGCGTACTACTATCTTGAGCCAGTCGAGTAGGGAAATGTATGATTGCTACTAAATTGTAATTGGCCAATAGCATCTATAGACTCCAGACATTAACATTAAAATCACCACAAATCATTAATTAACGCTCTCTGTCTGACACTCAGCACATTAAGTTATGAGAACGGTACGTGAAAACTTCCAAGTTACTCTGCTGGGACCCGTGTATTGCAACAATAAAACCTTCCAAATATTAAGTTCTAAGCACACGCTTCAGCATTCTGATCTATAAAGAAATTATTTATTTGTATATTTTTGAAATTATATTCAGATTGTTCTATTTGACTGTGTGGTTGATTTTTAAGTGCTTACTTTCAGATATTTTTTTATCACTGCTGTTATCTGTTTCTCAGATAGAAAAAAGACATAAATTTATTTCCAACTAACGGGATCTCCCAAAGAACTAATAAATCATTTAATTTTTATTTTATTCCGCAATATTCTATAGAAACCAACTGATTTCCCCTTTCCCTCTATTCTTAAGAGATTAATTGGAAGTCTTTATCAATTTAATAGTGGTTGAAAGTGTAGTGCTCCCATTGTCTTTTAGAGTAAACCATTGCTTCCTTCTATGATATGATGATGGTCAGCGATGACCGAAGCCTTTAATTCCTAGTTGAAATCATATATGTGATTGAGCTGGACAACAAAATCATTTTTAATAATTTCCTTTCTTTTGTGTGTATGAATTTAACCTAAAACAGTCGTTTCATCAGACCTGAGAACACAGTGACCCATTTGTGGGTCTTGATGGATTGCCTTATGCTCTCTACTAATTTCTGTTTGCCATTCTTCACTTCAGGGCCATAAGACGTACATTCTCACCGTCGTATAGTATTCATTGGAACAGTGCGAATATCATATCTTGCAGCCGTCCCAAGGAGCTCGGCCATCCAGCAATGGTTCATTGCTAACACAATTGTGAGTCCATGTGCATATTCGAAATTGATCATCCATTTGAAAATCAGTACCAAGTTCATGCGAAACACATATAATTTTATTTTTTAAATATGAAATGAACTTTTCCTAAAATAACATCAGTATTATTTGTATATGGTTAATACATTAAACCTCGTTTAGATCAGTCTGCTTTCTTAAAATATATTGTTTCTATTCAGAGTTGGTAAGCATCGCTCAGGCTCAGCAGCAGTGATACGTATTTTGCAGGCAGTTGAGAATGTTTGCACTTTTCTCAAGTCGTGGTTTCCAAGTCGTCATCAATTATGTATAGCTAGAGCTATTCACGATTAAGTAGTCTTGTCATCTGTATGTTCAGTTTTCGTATGTTCCTTCTTTAAAAATCGATGTGATTCTGTTGTCTGTGCGATCACTTGGACACCGAATCGTTTTTCGTATTGCGCAAAGCTCCAAATGGTTCAAATGGCTCTGAGCACTATGCAACTTAACTTCTGAGGTCATCAGTCGCCTAGAACTTAGAACTAATTAAACCTAACTAACCTAAGGACATCACACACATCCATGCCCGAGGCAGGATTCGAACCTGCGACCGCAGCGGTCACGCGGTTCCAGACTGAAGCGCCTTTAACAGCACGGCCACACCGGCCGGCCCCAAAGCTCCCATACCCAAATGTTACGTTGTATAGTTGAAGTTCGTAAATGAAAATCATTGCTTTATTTCATACTAGGTAATGCCCAGAATGTGTTGCAATGCCTATTCCAATTGCTTTGTAATTTACTGGAAGTAGATTCATATCAACGGAGCAGACACTTACATACACAGAAAGTGAATAAAAGAATGATATACTCATCATTCCATAATATACAAATAAGTTTATTTAAGTGTTTTTAGATATACAATATCTTTGGTCGTTCCGGCTTGTTCAAAACAAATTTTTCGGTTACCCACTCGTGACCATACAACATGTACAGGGTGTTTCAAAAATGACCGGTATATTTGAAATTGCAATAAAAACTAAACGAGCAGAGATAGAAATATACCGTTTGTTGCAATATGCTTGGGACAACAGTACATTTTCAGGCGGACAAACTTTCGAAATTACAGTAGTTACAATTTTCAACAACAGATGGCGCTGCAAGTGATGTGAAAGATATAGAAGACAACGCAGTCTGTGGGTGCGCCATTCTGTACGTCGTCTTTCTGCTGTAAGCGTGTGCTGTTCACAACGTGCAAGTGTGCTGTAGACAACATGGTTTATTCCTTAGAACAGAGGATTTTTCTGGTGTTGGAATTCCACCGCCTAGAACACAGTGTTGTTGCAACAAGACGAAGTTTTCAACGGAGGTTTAAAGGACCGAAAAGCGATACAATAAAGGATCTGTTTGAAAAATTTCAACGGACTGGGAACGTGACGGATGAACGTGCTGAAAAGGTAGGGCGACCGCGTACGGCAACCACAGAGGGCAACGCGCAGCTACTGCAGCAGGTGATCCAACAGCGGCCTCGGGTTTCCGTTCGCCGTGTTGCAGCTGCGGTCCAAATGACGCCAACGTCCACGTATCGTCTCATGCGCCAGAGTTTACACCTCTATGCATACAAAATTCAAACGCGGCAACCCCTCAGCGCCGCTACCATTGCTGCACGAGAGACATTCGCTAACGATATAGTGCACAGGATTGATGACGGCGATATGCATGTGGGCAGCATTTGGTTTACTGACGAAGCTTATTTTTGCCTGGACGGCTTTGTCAATAAACAGAACTGGCGCATATGGGGAACCGAAAAGCCCCATGTTGCAGTCCCATCGTCCCTGCATCCTCAAAAAGTACTGGTCTGGGCCGCCATTTCTTCCAAAGGAATCATTGGCCCATTTTTCAGATCCGAAACGATTACTGCATCACGCTATCTGGACATTCTTCGTGAATTTGTGGCGGTACAAACTGCCTTAGACGACACTGCGAACACCTCGTGGTTTATGCAAGATGGTGCCCGGCCACATCGCACGGCCGACGTCTTTAATTTCCTGAATGAATGTTTCGATGATCGTGTGCTTGCTTTGGGCTATCCGAAACATACAGGAGGCGGCGTGGATTGGCCTCCCTATTCGCCAGACATGAACCCCTGTGACTTCTTTCTGTGGGGACACTTGAAAGACCAGGTGTAGCGCCAGAATCCAGAAACAATTGAACAGCTGAAGCAGTACGTCTCATCTGCATGTGAAGCCATTCCGCCAGACACGTTGTCAAAGGTTTCGGGTAATTTCATTCAGAGACTACGCCATATTATTGCTACGCATGGTGGATATGTGGAAAATATCGTACTATAGAGTTTCCCAGACCGCAGCGCCATCTGTTGTTGAAAATTGTAATTACTGTAATTTCGAAAGTTTGTCTGCCTGAAAATGTACTGTTGTCCCAAGCATATTGCAACAAACGGTGTATTTCTATCGCTGCTCGTTTAGTTTTTATTGCCGTTTCAAATATACCGGTCATTTTTGAAACACCCTGTACTTGACGTGTGAAAAACATGAAATTTCCAGAGCGAGCTATTATATTATCACCCGGTGCTTTTAAAAGCTGTTTTTTTTTTATTTCCGGATCGTTTTTTCCACTCTGATCAGAACTTTTTTATGAAAAGGACGTTGATTTTACCCACACTGTTGAGATATGCGCATTTAGAATTATGACACTTCCTCCCCACAGAGCGTCAGCTATCGAACTGATATCTGACTACAATGACGCAATAAGACATATCATTATGAAATTATCTGAGCAAGTGAACTCCCCCATGTACGTTTACCTGTGCTGCAAAATGTCCAGCTCTTGTAATTACAGCTATGTGCTTCAACCGTCACGAGATCTCTCGTTTTGTTCCTGTGCTATTTTATGCTTTAGCCCAAGCGACAAAAAACAGCAGCTGTCATAAACATGAAACAAATAGTAAGTCGTCTGTGTGGAGAAATGTAGGAATGTTCTCGAACAGGCCCTGTATACGCTTACGTCCTACCACCTTCCCCCACCCCACCGACCCTCTCCACCCCTTTACTGGCATAGTTCAAATTTCGCGTGTTCTATCTCTACCTTAAGAGCATAAATTTTCTCCTCCAGTTCTGCGATTTTATTACCTTTCTGGTATTAATGTGCGTTTCCCCTCAAGAGTTTCACTGAGCACAACATTCTCTTTCCCACCACAAGCTAGAAGCTTCACAAAACACTGCCATTTCAGCTATCCTACTGCAACATCCACACTTGTGAAGGGCGCAGCAGGGGTCGGCTACGTCCCTGAAGGAAAAAGAAATCTTCGAAAATTGAGCTCCCGTTCTGCCCCGACTAACATACACATGTATCAGTTCAGCACCAGTTTGAAGAAAGCCACAATATATAACGAATACTCAATAGTAGCAAGTCATTTGACATGAAATCTGTAAAACTATTTCGTCATTGGCCGCTAGACTAAAAAGGGCTGTGGGTCGCTCTCCCTTCCCCAGTCCAGGTCCTGAGTGCGCTCTTGGCAATCGACACCCATGGTGGATCGGTTTTATAAAACTCATAATATGGTAGATCCAATTGAATAAAAACAGTAGATATAATTGAACACAAATTTACAAACATTTCCCGTGGGTTCAATGAAGCTTAGAAACACTGCACGCTTGTTTGCAACAAACTGAGCGAGGAAAACAGTACTTTTTTATGGACTCCCCAGAATGTTTTAATTGAAGCCTCCGCCTATCGCTATTCTATTAAGTGCACTAGAAATGGAAGTTACCAAGATTTTTCTGGTAGTTCCTGAAGTTAGCTTCTGGTAGTTCCTGAAGTTAGCATTTAAAGGACCTGTAAGTTAGCATCACCATTTTTTTTTCTTTTACATTGAAACACAATTCAAACTCTTCGTCACCGTTATATTTCGAAACAACAACAACAATCATTTGGAATATACGACGGGTTTCAGATAGCGTGTTTTACTGTAACTCAAAAAAAGTGAAAGGAATATTTATTTGGATACGTAAACGTAACAAACGATACTCTTTCCGAATAATTATGAACATAGTTTATTAGTTATTTTCCAGAGAGTTATAGCAATGAGTTATATTTCTTTAAATAGTACATTGCTTTTTCTGTGATGAAACTGAGGTACAGAAACTAAATCAAATCAAATTTTTCTTACAATAAAACAAGGAAGAGGAAGTGAATTGCCTGGTTTTAAAATTAATGACACAGCAACTGGTGAGCTTCAAAGTTGCAAAAATTACAAGAATGCGGTATTTGAAATTAGTTTCCTATAAAATAAACCTAAGAGTACAAAGTAAAACGAAAAAAAAAAAACAGTTTTATAGATGGACATATATAGAAGGCTAGTATGAGAATAAATTTGTAAATACTGTTAAAAACAGAAAAATATGTAAATACTTGTGATGTGTGACACATTTCACCTTCTCGAGGTGCACTCTGAGTTGCGCCAAACGAATTGGTACACAAACCATTAATTGACATTTAAGCATTAGAGGCTGATTTTCTTTCGATCTCGATGGTCTGAGCTGTTTTTTCCTTGTTGCTCACCACAGACGCGGAAATTATTTCACAGCTTCTACTAGAAGTACGTGATTTGGACGGGAGGACTGGGTCCAGCCCTGACTGCGAGAGGCGTGGCTCCTGCTCCCCTCGTCTGTGCCTTCACTGTGAGCTGTGTGAACAGCGGCCCTGTCGTCTTGGGACACAGCTTTACCAAGGGCGAACAAACACTGTAACATTGGACGGATCTGATCAGCCAAAATGGCCACACAATCTTTGGTAGAAATACAACCATAGAATACCATGGTAGGGCCACCCAAATCTTCACCTAACCCCCGACATGCTTCACTTTTGCGACCTAAAATCAACGAGAAGTTGAAAACAGTGTGAAACAAGACTCGTCCAAGGAAATGACTTTCTTCCGTTGCTCCATAATCTAGGTTTTGTGGCTTCGGCACCACGTTTTCCTGTTATGGACGTTTGCATCATCTATGACTGGTTTTGGAATTCCATCTTGTGGACGTTGCCGTTCTTTTTATTTCGGTGCTTGCTAACAAAATTGGAGAGGAATTCAACCTTATGCAAGACACTTTTGCAGTTTTGTTTTCACGCAGACATGTTCTAGCACTTTTTATGCTATCTTCAGTGGGTTTATTTGTTTATTTTCCTTTTGCGAAATTTTTACATGTTGACCTTTATAGGAACTTTTGGTACAGAATCTTTACGTTTGTAAAATGAGCTATTACTGTCAATTTTTTTTTCAGTGGTTTGCATACAGTGCAACGTTGAGACTTGTATCACTGAGTCGAGGCGCTCTATTTTATTTACGATATGTCTAAAGTTTCTAGTTTTATAATACACTTCAACATTTCATATCCGCGGGCCACACCCGAAACAAACATACCACAAAACAAATGAACACTACGTACAAACAACAACGCGTAATGGTGTAGAAAACTCTGTGCTTGGTGAACAAATCGTATATTATGAGTGAGTAACGACAGAAGCGAAAGAAATAAGCAAGTTATTTCGAGACAAACAGTGTAAACACACCACAACATCAAAAAGTGTAAGTAGTATGCTAAACAACACGATACAATGTGATTCTCGATCGGAAATGAATAATAAACAGACAAATAAAATAACGTTTTGTTGTTTGCAGATGTCAAACTGTAGATTGCTTAGCAGACCTAAAGCTACTAGCATAAATAAACATTGACTTACGTAAACAAGTGCATAGATGCTCTTTATTTCCCAGTGTATCATAAAACTAAAAACTATAGATATATCGAAAATAAACAATACAGAACGCCTCAACTCAGTGACACGTGGCTCAACTCTGTACTGTATGCAAACCACTGTAAAAAAAAGTATTTGATAATAATCGCTCATTTTACAAAAAAAAAAAATGGTTCAAATGGCTCTGAGCACTATGGCACTTAACTTCTGAGGTCATCAGCCCCTACAACTAAGAACTACTTAAACCTAACTAAGGACATCACACAGATCCATGTCTGAGGCAGGATTCGATCCTGCGACTGTAGCAGTCGCGTGGTTCCAGACTGTAGCGCCTAGAACCACTCGGCCACCCCGGCCGGGGCTCATTTTACAAATCTAAATAATCTGTCCAAGAATTTCTTTAACGCTTAAAAATTTTGCAGATGGAAAATAAATAAATCCACTGAAGATTGTACAACAAGCGTTGAAACATGCATGGGTGAAAACAGAACTTCAAAGGTGTCTTGCATAAGGCGCAATTCTTCTCCAATTTTGGAATTACAACTCGCCCTGCAGTTCCCAGTTTATGGAGTTCCCTTCGTGTTGTTTTGGTGCTGACAGGGTTCTCGAGGGCGACGTTCAGTTCTGCAGTGACTTTTGCAGCTGTCGTCCCTTCGTTTTTCGTCACAGTCCTCTTCAATGAACTTCTGTCACGATCGCTCAAGACATTTTCGTTCGCGGCCTGACTTAGCAGATGATGTTTCCCCACTTTCGCTGTACACGGTATATACCTTATATACGGTGCTCCTTGAAATATCAAACGCTTCACTTCGCTTGGATACGTAAGCACCCATCATACGAGCACAAACAATTTGCCCATGTTCGAATTCTCTGAGCTCCGACATAGTGCACTTATAACTATACATAATACTGTTCTGAGCACGAGAGGTACTTGGCAATTTATTTAGAACATTGCACGGGTGCAGTTTGTGGTGAAGCATGTACTTCTTACAGTGTTTCCATTTTCTTTTTCACCTCTGTGGCTGTTGTGTACGCTAGGACCAGTTTAAGGTGTCCGTGGAAAGGAGGTTTTCTTCAGCCTGGAAGTGATGGACCAGTCTTATCCTAGCCCACCTAAATGGGTTGTAGCCGGAATTGACACTATACCTTGTGACTTTCCATGTCCGTAGACGTTTTCCAGCACCCACTGGAAAGAAATTTCTGAAAAGTTCTGGCATGTAGCAACACCTTGAAGAGATTGCTATTAGAGAGAACAGGAATGGGCCAATGGAATTACCTGAAATCTATTGACAGGCTCAAAAGGCTAAACGTTTAGTTTTCTCGTGAAGTAATTTCGAGGTTGCGAAATCGGACATTGGCTGGCAGCTCTCGCGATGGCAGCAGGTGAGTCGTAGCATCTGTGGATGGTGCTGGTGTGTTAAATGAGTGTGGAATGCGCCTTAGCGACCAATAAAGTTGTACTTCCTATAAGGGAAGCTTCGAAGCCGCCCGCAAGCGCGTATCCGTGTGCGGGAGTGGGAATCGGCTCGGCATCTACGTACATTTATACTCAGCAAGCCGCCGTGCTCTGTGTGGCTTCGCCATTTGCCTGTCTTACAGGCAGTGCTGCAGTTGTGTGGGCGTATAAGTGCCTTGTAGGAAGAGACCGCCTAGCAGGGAATGGAGGTGTTGCTTAACGAACGATGCGGCCTTTGCGAGGTATGCTGAAAGACAGTAAACTCCATATCTTCCATTGGAAATTTGAAGTGTTTCTGTGCGTGTCCTTTTCCTTTACTATGCCATCCCGTTTTGTTTATGGAAGGGACTATCGGCGAGAAAGGCTAAATCCAGTTTGAAACTGTGGAGATTTTGCTGTCTAGTATTCTGAGCTAAGAGTCATTTCAATACAGGTGGATTGCCACAGTTAATTAGTGCTACAGGAGTTGTGACGGTTTTAACACTGTTGCATAGATCGGAGAGAAGTTGGCGACCCTTCTGATCCACACAAGGATGTAGGACTGCAGAGGGCTACATCGGGTACGCTAACAAACGTTTTCGGGTAAATTGGCGGAGGTCATCATCGGGTTTCGAACCACGAAAGAAGTGTTTCTGAAACGCTCTTCACTATGGAGCGTACGCTTTGCCTCTGGGAGAACGGTGTAGCAAGTGGAGTGACGCAACACGGCAAATAGTCTGCGTGCAAACTGCAGGACTAGTGGTGTCCGCTGTGACAGGCGACTACGATGTTGCGTGAAAGTGAACCGTCATTCCACGATGGAACATCTTGGCATGCTCATACAATGGTTTGCAGAACTTAAGCACGAAAGTAACATTCGCAAGATGTGTCAGTGAAAAGTAAGATAGCTTCATGAAACTTGGACCATACAGAGAAAGAACTGCTACAAATATAGTACAGAAGGCAATTGAAAAAATACGGAATAAGATGAACAGAACTGAAACGTTTGCTTAAAGACAATAACTACACTCAAATCACCGCAATTTATGATGGTCCTCTGGACGTTACCAAAGGTGGGCCTTGATTCTCAATAGGGCGTGGCAACACCACGGAGAGTAATGCATGTTCTGCAACGTGCTCCCATGCTCGCCACAATTTGGTTCTTGTGGTAGGGCGTTCCATTCCTCCACCAGCGTGGTTGACAACTGCTGGTTGGTCGTTGGTGCATGTGGGCGTGCTACAATTCGTCTCCCCAACGCATCCGAAACGTGCCAGATGGGATTTAAGTTTCGGGAACGGACAGGCTGGACCATTCACTGAATATCCTCTCCTTCCAAGAGCTCCTCCATCTGAACAGTTCGCGCATTGTCATCCACAAAAATGAAATCAGGGCCGAATACACACGTGGAAAGACACATGTGGGGAAGGAATACAGGACCACAATAACGTTCACCGGTGAGTGTGCATGTTCAAAGACTTAGCGGTAAGTACGCCCATGCAACATTATACCTCCCCACACCACAACACCTGGGTCAGAAAAACGACCATGTTCGACAATGTTCCTTGGGTGCATTACGTGTCCCCACG
Source organism: Schistocerca serialis cubense (assembly GCF_023864345.2). NCBI lineage: Eukaryota > Metazoa > Arthropoda > Insecta > Orthoptera > Acrididae > Schistocerca > Schistocerca serialis. The sequence continues at coordinate 342,758,519 of NC_064638.1, read as the reverse complement.
TCACACCATATGAGAGTGACTGAATCTACACTCATTCGAGAAGAGCACGCCACCACATTCATAGTTGTTCTAGTTCCTACGTTCTTGGCAGTAAAGCAAACGGTGCCGAGCTTTGCTACGATGTGCTGGTTTTAGGGCAAAGACACCATCCACCTCTGGTCGCCGTGCCACTGTGGAGCGTGAGATTGCATTTTTTGCAGTCCTGTTAAATGTAGTTGTAATTCCACCAGCTTTTTGACGTAGATGCTTTCCCGGCTCTTGAACAATGTAGCGGTCGTCTGCTACTTTAGTTCACCGTGGTCTACCAGCTTCTCTCCGAGTAGAAAAAAAATACCTACAGCCGTAATTCTTCCTATAAAAAAGTTATTATTTGAGCAATCGTTTTCTACACTTCATTAGCGTCATCATCAGGCCCATATGCGAAAAACGAATGTACTTAGACCTAAAAACATTGGTGCACATTCAGTAGGTACCATATATGCTGAAATGGATACCGTGAACTTCTGTTTATTCGATTTGTACACTCCAAACGCACGACGACAATCTTAAGGTGATGCTAATGAAGCATCGAATCTGTTTTCCTAAATAATACAGTTTCTACGACTTACTGATCAGCCACAGTCCTGCATCCACATCTATATGATGGATCTACAAAAAGCATTGCCTGTGGTTCGGAACACTCCTATTGCACTTGAAACAATACTGTGAGCAATACCACATTCCTGGACTCCAGCCGTCACATTTCATCCTTCTTCCAGTTTCCCAATGATTCTTCCCTGTGTGAAATGATCCAAATGTTGCCTCCGGGTCATACTGTAATAAAGAACACCACCACAGTGCACTGTAACTGCTCACTGATTGACACACAGTCTCTTTTCCATTTCATTCAACTTCCTCGTGTTGTGGGACCAGCCAAATTTGGCGCTATAGTCACACTCGCCTCACGCCACGTCACATTCAACTTTCTGTGCAATACTAGGAGTCCTCAAGCAACACGTCCCCACACTTTCATTCGTTTCAGTGAGGTGGCACAGTGGTTAGCAAACTTAACTCGCATTCGGGAGGACGATGGTTCAAACCCACGTCTGGCCATCCTGATTTAGCTTTTCTGTGATTTCTCCAAATCGCTTCAGGCAAATGCCGGGATGGTTCCTTTGAGAGGACGCGGCCGACTCCTGTTCCCATCCTTCCCTAACCCCTCCACCAAATCAACCAACCATTTCCACCGAGTAGTTAATACGTTATGTTACTCCACCTATGTCTTTAAGTTTTGCAGAGCGGTGTAAGCGGGACTCGCATAATTATATCATACGGTAATAGTCCAGCGTTCCCTGCTGCATATTGTCCGGAGGCGGATCTAACATGAACACATGCTAACCGAGACATATATTAGCAGAGCAGCTCTATAGAAGGAAAAATCTTGGAATGTCCGGCGAGATTCCTCGGAGAACATACACTCTGCAACCGTTGCTGAATGAGCAGAAGGCAATGTGGACGGTATTTCAGACGTGGGAATATTTCGGTGCATCTTCCAGAACAATTATTCGTGTGGAAGCCGCTCTTTCACTGGTTTCATTATAACGCCGGTCTCGTAGATCGAGGCCAATAAACTTGCGTAGTGAGTAAGGGATTGAACTTGTGTACGGGAAAAACTGCTTTTCTCACGTACTGAGTTTTTCGGTATTCCTCCAGATGGCTGGACCATAACATACTCTGAGGTCTTTTTATTTCTAATTTCGTGATACTGTTTTGTACACCAATTGGTTTGCCACGAGAGAATTTTTTTCCTCTCATATCGTTGCAGAGTTCCCTAAATCTTTCCCCCATTCTCTTCTGCACATGTCCTATATTTTCCACTTTTTTTAAATTGCAGTTTCATCATACGATTTAGCAGCCACAGCATTAATGAAGCCCTTAGAGCCGCTATCACAAAGGTAGTGAATGTATCGAACACTGAAGCATTACATGGAAAGATTCACGTAATTTCATATAAATTTAACGTAGCAAAAAACGACGGAAAGCTCCAAAATGTGCACTTATCTATTTATTTACAGTAAATAACTTCAAATCTAAATAACTTGAGTAAATTAATTTTGAGAAAAGTAATAATTATTCCATAAATAATATTTCAAAGATATAGCGTTAATCAGCCACGGGCTTTTTTTAGAAAGTGAAGAGCGTTCCTGCTTGGATCTCCCTTCCTCTGTCTCTCTCTCTCTCTCGTCTGTAGATAAATGTGATGTGTCATGCATTAGCTTTAGAACCATTTGCATTTAAAATAATATAAGTAAGTCAAGTCTCATGGGTTCTCATTTTAACAGTTCTCCTAATAGAGATGTAATACATGCTTTATTGTTATAGCCAACGACAAATACGAGCTTAATGGATCGTGGCGTGGAGACACAATGGCCGAATACAGTTAACATTCTGCCATTTATTCATTTTCAACTTCTTACAGGGTCCCCGAGATTAATTGCCGATCATCACGAAGCGTTTTGCAAACTTGAAGGCAAGCGTGGAACCTTAAATGATCTGGCCACTGTCACCAAGTTGTGATTCCGTTTCCCCTGAAAATAATAGATACCGGCCCCGCAAAACTGGTGGTCGTATTGAAAGATGTAATCTTTTCTAAATTTTACAGCATTTTTCTAGAAGTCAATTTGGCCACTCACAAAGATGCATCCGCCATCAACAATGGCCCTCTGCTCCAGTTAATTTTAACTGTTTTCTTTCCAGTGACGAATTCCAGTTTTTATTTAAAGTCAAATTATCAGTAATTTTAGTAATATTGCGCGAGCAGATGCATCAACACCACCTATAGCAGTTGACCTACTAAAAATAAAGACTACCCTCTTGCTTTCCATACCACCACTGAAACCTTCGGAGTTTTTGTCACATTTCATTTAATTGACTTTCATAACCCAGCCAGTGACTTGTCAGACATTCATAGTCCATCACCTTCTACAGAGGTAACTATAACAACTCCATTCAGTGATGTATGGACTGCCTTCTGTGAAGAACCGTCCAAAGCAGCAACAATATCAGTAGATTGACAAATATCTACAGTTTCTTTCGCTGCCTTCTGCATAGATACTTCACTGACGTCTCATAGGGCATTATGCAAACTTTTATAACACCTACCAAATTTGACAGGTGGTTGTGGGAGATACATCATAGCACAGATTATGTGGGCTACATTTTTTCCTTTCGCAGTTCACCTCATGTCATAAGCAAGGCGAATATTCACCCCATTACATTATGTGCAAATTACGAGAGATGCCATTGAACATTCCGTCACTTTACACACTTAACATCCCACTACACTTTTTCTGGATAGGCCTCTTCTCTTACTTACGTCCTCATTACACGTAAGGCATTTTTCACTATTGCAGTATTTACGTTCAGCAGCAGAGAAAAGCAATTCTGAAAGCTTGCACTTACTAATTGAAATGTAACCTTCATTTTCATTATTTACATCACCAACGTCTTGTTCGTTTTCAGTAAGAAGTTTCAACTTGCATTTTGACGCACTGCCTGGCGAACTTCTAGACCTAACCTCACTTCACTGCGGCTAAAAAGGGTCTTCATTTTCACAATTTCCAACAACCTGCTTGTGTTGATTATCGTTAAATTTATGACAGCAGTTAAACGTCTTGCTTTTTGACAGTTTACAACGTAAAATTATAGAAATACGCAGTCACAACGACAAGTTTGCAGCACGTACGCACGCGAGAAACATAAGTAAACTCAAGTAATCTACTTGAATAGACAGAAAGATTGAGTGCAATAAATTCCTGCTCATAATACAGTCGATATGTTCTTCAAGGACGTTACACAAATGAGTTACTATGGAAATAGCGGAGTTAAAATTAAATAATGAAATAATGTAATGATAAGGTAGTACACATAAAGCATATATTTTTTGAATCATCGGGAATCACAGCTATTAAGTGAAAAATTCCATTTTTTGTGCCTCCTTAAACCACTTAAGGCGAATCCCAATATACAGTCATGTCCATGTTCCTATCCAATACGAGCTTGCCCTCTCTCAGTAATGACCCCTTAGCCTATCTTACATTAACCCTGATGTTTCTTCCTTCATTTCAAGACGATTGAGTCCCAAGATGAATCTTCTGTAAGATGAGCTTTTCTACACGGATATAGGGATTTGTAATTATTCCGTCAAAGTAACACCCTGGACTCCAATTTCTCCTGATCTTAATCCAATTGAACATCTGTGAACCACTTCGAGCGTCAAGCTCGCTGTTTGAAACATACAACACACACGTTCAGCGGCCCAGGAAGATGATGAAGACAAAGATGATTCCACATACCTTGGAAACGTATCAGATTCTGACAAGGCCAACTCAGCACGTGTAGTGACTGTGTTAGCTATAAACTCAGGTTGCTCCTGATATTATTAAAGTGCGACAAAGCTCTTATGTCTATCTGCTGCATTCTACAGAACGGTTTACAAAATGACATTTTCTTTTCTCCTTTCCTTGTTCTTCTGACACGGCAGCTACTTTTATCATCGTATGAGCTCATTCTGCGGTGAGTCAGATGGAATAATCGTTTCACTTGAGTACTTGTGCTTTCTTCTTCTTTCTGTATTGGCAGTTACATTCTCTTTATTTAGTTGTGTATCTAAACAACACCGCTTTGTTTATGTTTATATCGAAAGTATTACACTGTAGAACTGCTCATTAAATATTGAACGCCGGCCGTCGTGGCCGAGCGGTTCTAGGCGCTTCAGTCTGGAACCACGCGACCCCTACGGTCGCAGTTTCGAATCCTGCCTCTGGCATGGATGTGTGTGATGTCCTTAGGTTAGTTAGGTTTAAGTACTTCTAAGTTCTAGGGGACTGACGACCTCAGATGTTAAGTCCCATAGTGCTCAGAGCCATTTGAACCCTTTTTGAAATATTGAACAGCTTTTCTTGTTCTTAATTAATTAATTCATCTTCAGGTAATTCTTTTAATCCGAGGAACTGTTCTTAATAACGACAAGTCTCTTGATATTATAAGTCAGGTGGCACGATGGCCATCAGAACACTTCCTGATATTCGTCACTTTTTGCCTGCGTTGTCTTCCACTGCTGGAAAACCCCGTTTCCAGCTGTCTACAGTTACACCTTCCACAGAGTGCATAGCACAGGCACTATACGGCTTGTGCGATGTCATTCCTATGCCTTCTTGAAAGTAGGAGGCGAATTTTCTGAAACTGTTTCTCTCAAATTGCAGAGGTCCTTTCAGGGTTTCATTGTTCTGAATTAATCAGCATAAGCTACGACCTTTGATACTGTGCTAGGCTTTAAGCCTGCATCAAGACAAAACAAAGATAGATAAAGAAAGTTTACCACTGACTACGGCATTCGTAACTGTTCACTCGAAGAGAACAACGGTCAAATCCCTGTCAACCCGTCTTGACTGAATTTTCCGTTGTTCCTCTAAAACGAAACTAAGCCCCGCCGGAACAGACCATGAGGCCGCCGTGTCATCCTCAGCCCACAGGCGTCAATGAATGCGAATATGGAGGGACATGTGGTCAGCACATCGCTCTCCCGGCCGTTATGTCGGTTTACGAGCCCGGAGCCGCTACTTCTCCATCAAGTAGCTCCTCAGTTTTCCTCGCAAGGGCAGAGTGCACGCCGCTTGCCAACAGCGCTCGTCAGACCGGATGGTCACCCATCCAAGTGCTAGCCCAGCCCTACAGCGCTTAACTTCGCTGATCTGACAGGAGCCATTGGCTGTTCCTCTAACTAGATTAAGGATAGTTCTCCATCCTTGCCCTATCTGAGTTTGTAGTCGACATTAATTCGTCGCACAATCGGTGCCAACGGGACATGAAACGCTAATCGTCCTTTTATCGTAATTAACCATTTTACTTCTCCAGCTGTCTGGTAAGAAAATGTAGTCAGCAATCAGCAGATTCCGCAATCATAAATAATTCACATTAATTGAATTTTCCGTCGATGCTTGGCTGTACATGACAATAATATTAATAACTGAAATGTAGGCAGCTGGGAACATACGATGCAATAGAGTACTGGGAGAATCACTATGGAAAACACATTGTAGGTAAACATGTAAGATGTCATCAGTCCAGTAAGAAGAAACGATACTCAGACATCTCCTCATAAAAAATGCATCAAGTAGTCGTAAATATACGCAACTTAAGTGGATAATGATGATAAGGAAGGACATGAGAATGGACATTCTAAGATCTGATGGATATTGACGGTCAGCATTTCAAAAGTAGCAGAGATCCGGCCCGTGCAACATAAAAGTGCGTAAGAAGAAATTCTACTTCTATGAGAGTGGATTAATAACTCTGGTTGGTATCTAAGAGACAACAAGACATTTTATCTGGCGCCAGGCCTGGCGAAAGAAGTGTAATCGCCTGTCTTTTCTTCTACTGATGTACCGCAATCTTTTCCATTTCTACTACGGCAGTTAGCATTGATCATTACCACAACAAACGTTAGTTTATTATTATTTTAATAGTTATCAGAATCAAAAGAATTTTTTATCGCTCGTTCACTCCGAAGATGCGGGAGTCTGGAACACATTATTTTTTGAAGTTTTTCTGTAACAGGGCAATGTCACTTTTCGGGTCACAATTTTTGTTTCCTTTGAGCATCTGTTCGTGTAAACACTCGGATTAATGAGGATCTAGAAACAGGCTGTACTGATACTTTGCGATCGATGTGGAAGTATTGTTTTCAAACAAAAAACGTTTATCATTGACAGTCTATAGTAACATATCAGCGAGAGCAGACCATGATGTTGTTAAGCACTGAACTCTCACTCAAGAGACACAGGGCTCAAATTTTTGTCTGACCCCTCGGTTGCCCTAAATAAATGGATTGCTGGGGTCATTTAAAAAGGCCATGGCTGATTTCTGCCCCATCCTTGTGCAGCTATAGTTTGTGATCTGACTTTCATAACCTTGTAGTCAAGGGGCACGTTTAACACTAACCTTACATCCTTCTAGTCCGTCATGAAGGCTTCTTAAGAAAGGGGCACGCCAAACTGCTTAGTAATCCGCGTTATGTGTGCAAAAGGGCCGACGACTGCCAGAGATTATCTTCCGGCAGTAGCGGGATCGACTGGTTGCCCCACTGTTTGCTTAACTTTCTGTCTGAGGAACGCACAGTGGGACAGCATGCTAATATTTGCACCTCGCAGCTTGAAGGAAGCATACGGTGCACATTTCAGTGTCATCGCAGACGGGGGGACATCTAACCCATTCAGAAAGGGGCAAACGAGCAGTCTGCTGCTGACTCAAGACTGCTACGACGCTTTTGTTTCTGGTAAGATCAAAAATAGTCGTGTTATTTTGAGGCTAATAGCAGAACTGCTAAAGGTAGGTGCGGATAAGAAAGCGCTATTCACAGCGCATCCGCAAGACTCTTTATCTGTACCCACGTCCACAAGACTTTTATCTGCAGATATTAAAATATTGTAAACCACTTAAGCCTCGTTGGTGCTCTGCAGTTCTGACGATAGTCTTGCGCCTGACCTGAATTTTGTTTGGTGAAGTCGTACCCCGTAATTTTCATTCCGCCGACTAAAACCTAGATGCCGATCATGAGCACACTTTAAACGACGTAGTTTGTCATATCCTTGATACTTTCCATAACTTACAACTCTGGTTGTGATTGCTGAATGTATTTGCTGAAAATGAAGTCGTGTTACAAGTTGTTGTTAAGTATGGCATGTTATTAAATTATTTGTCACATAGCCTATTTCGTTAATCACATGTACGTTAATTGACCATAATGTTAAACACTGTTAACGTGATATCCATCTCAATGTAATAATCGTTGCATTTTGTACTTGCCAATATATTTAAGACAAACTTCGATGGATACATTGATTTTTTCGGATCATTATTTATGTCGCATGTGATACAAAATGGTTCAAATGGCTCTGAGCACTATGGGACTTAACTTCTGAGGTCATGAGTCCCCTAGAACTTATAACTACTTAAACCTAACTACCCTAAGGACATCACACACATCCATGTCCGAGGCAGAATTCGAAGCTGCTACCGTAGCGGTCACGCGGTGCCAGATTGTAGCGCCTAGAACCGCTAGGCCACTCTGGCCGGCGTGATACAAAACAATCTCTCTTTGCAGTACCTTTTGGTAACTGCATAAGTCATCTCTGCCCTCCGTTAACGCAGGCGAAACAGGATAATAAGGCAGCTTCTCGTACGACGGAAGCACTCGTACGTGTGTGTGTGTGTGTGTGTAAAAAAAAAAAAATTGGGGGGGGGGGGGGGGGGAAGGGTCACTAATTCGCCATATTTAGTTTCAGATGTCAACAACGCATTTGCCATGTCCCGGGTGCCGCGCTTTCTAGCCAATATAGTGGCATTCCGTGCCGAATGGATAATAATAGTTACGTAAATAATAATTTCTGTGGTTCACTGGCGAGGTGCAAGTCTTTTAACTCCAGGCCACTTCGGTGACTTTTTTGTCCCTAACCTACCTCAGTTAATCAACAGGGAAAATGGGATCTACAATTTGACGTGGAATCCGAACCACGTTGCGTTTCTGGTGACTCCTCGCATCGTTTGCGGTGAAGTTTAGGTTAAAACGGAGAGAGAAAAATCCGCAGTCCGATCGAGATTCGATCCTGCAGCCAGGTGGTTTCCAGGCAAACACTTCACCTCTAGACCACCAATCCTCAGAGTTAACTAATGGAGTAATAATCAGTACTTATACTGCACGAGGAAACGAATTCGTAATATTGACACTCTCCTTTAACTTCCAACTATAAAGTAGTTATTACTGAGGATATACGCACCCACTACCGCAAATGCATTATCTGAGCACGACATTAGATAAAATGGACTATATTTATCTGCCACGTCAACAAAGAAGAGAGGGGTCTCACATCCTGTCGACGGCGAAGTCATTAGAGACGGAGGACGTGCTGAGATTTGGGAAGGAAGCCGCCAGTGTTCTTTTTTCAAAACAATCATCCTGGCATTTGCCATGAGCGACTTAGGGAAACCGTGGAGAACCTAAATTTGAATGGCATGGTGGGAATTTGAACCTCCGTCATCCCAGATGCGAGACCAGTGTCTTACCACTGCATCACTCGTTTGACTGCAATTTCAGGTTAGGGAGACAATCTGTCTAGACTTCCTCTGTTCTCATCAGCAGGAAGTGAATGTTGTAACAGATACTGTCGTACTATTTGATATACAGGGCGGTCCATAGGCATGCAAACACCCTTCTAAAACAAAACCGCTTGGATTTACAGAAATTTAGAGTCAAGTAGTACGAGAGAGTGAAACCCCTGAGGCTATGTTATGAACCTCAAATTGTTTCTCGCTTAAGTAGAGGCAAACACCACACAGTTTACATGTGTCTGCAGACTGTGCTATTTACCGGGTGATCAAACTGTCAGTATAAATTTGAAAACTTAATAAACCACGGAATGATGTAGATAGAGAGGTAAAAATTGACACACACGCTTGGAATGACATGGAGTTTTATTAATACTAAAAAATAAAATAAAAAATAAAAAAAGTATTGCTAGACGCGTGAAAGGTCTCTTGCGCGCGTCGTTTGGTGATGATCGTGTGCTCAGCCGCCACTTTCGTCATGCTTGGCCTCCCAGGTCCCCAGACCTCAGTCCGTGCGATTATTGGCTTTGGGGTTACCTGAAGTCGCAAGTGTATCGTGATCGACCGACATCTCTAGGGATGCTGAAAGACAACATCCGACGCCAATGCCTCACCATAACTCCGAACATGCTTTACAGTGCTGTTCACAACATTATTCCTCGACTACAGCTATTGTTGAGGAATGATGGTGGACATATTGAGCATTTCCTGTAAAGAACATCATCTTTGCTTTGTCTTACTTTCTTATGCTAATTATTGCTATTCTGATCAGATGAAGTGCCATCTGTCGGACATTTTTGGAACTTTTGTTTTTTTTTGTTCTTATAAAACCCCGTGTCATTCCAACAATGTGTGTCAATTTGTACCTCTCTATCTACATTATTCCGTGATTTATTGAGTTTTCAAATTTATACTGACTATTTGATCACCCGGTATATATTTATGTTATCTGCAGACGTAGATAATGATATCATTCGTGCACTCATACGTCAGTCCGGGTACCAAAGGCAGATGTATCTAACGTTCTTGGGTATCTCCTCCTGAAGAACAAAAGTTTCCATTGCTCAAAAAAGGGCTGTAACAATAATATGCGGTGCTCGAACACGATCATCTTGTAGACATCTGTTTAAGCAGACTACTGTTTCATTGTATGCACACTGGTGAGCCAAAACATTATGACCACCTGTTTAATAGCCATTTTGTCCAACAGATCTGTACACACAGTAAATGAAAATTACGTAAATAATTGTGGGAGCGGAGATCGAGTACGACTGAGTGCCGGATGTGTTCCATCTGACTCACATCAGGCAAATTTGGTGGCCAAAACATCGAAGTGAGTTCACTGCCATGCGCCTCAAACCACTGTGGCACGATTCTGACCTTGTGACACGGACAGTTGCCCCGCTGGAAGATGCCATCCCTGTCGGGGAAGATATCGTGCATAAAGGCATGCAGATGGTCTGCAATAATGTTCACGTAGCCCATAGACGTCATCGAGTTTTTATTACTACGACAGACCCCATGGAAGCACAGGTGAATGTTCCCCATAGCACACAATACAGCGCCCACCGGTTTGAGGCGGTGCGTGTTTCCAGCAGCCGTTCGGCTGGATGACGTCGTATCCGGACACGAGCATCGATCTGGATTAGCAAGAAACGTGATTCATCCGACCAGGCGACACTTTTCTACTGGTCCACTATTCAGTCTCGATGATCCAGTGCTCGCTGCAATCGTAGCAGACGATGCCGTAGGTTGAACAAGGGAACGCCTTGCGGTCCTCTGCGGCGGAGGCCCACGTTTGACAATTTGCTTTGAATGGTGTACTCCGAAACACTTGTGCCTAAACCAGTATAGTAATCTGATGTCAGATCTGCTACAGATTGCGGTGGCCAACCCAACATCATCCTGGGAAGAAATTCGGGTACACATTACATCTGTTGTCACTGAGGACAATTGGGAACCATTTGCTTGCAACAGTACTAAGATCGTGTGTGTCTCTCGCCTGACAGCCACCGTCACTATGGGACCGTCAAGCACACCTTCTCTGGTTTCGTGAAAGAGTCGACAGGAGGGTGGAATGGCGCTCGGCCATCATCTATGATGAGAGCAGATTCTGTGTGTATGCGATAGTTACGTAAATAATAATTTCTGTGGCTCGGTGGCGAGGTGTAAGTCTTTCAACTGGAGGCCACTTCGGCGACTTGCTTGTCCCTAACCTGTCTCAGTTAACCAACTGGAAAAGGCGTAGACCTGGTGAGAGGCCTATTCTAGAGTGCATGCGCCTACGACGCAAGAGTTCCTCCCCAGACGTCATGATGTGAGGAGCCATCTGTTACAACACTCGGTCACATTTGGTGCCCCTGCAAGTAACCAGTGACCGATATATTCCACAGCTTGTTATACCCGAGCTACTGCCATTTCTTCAACAGGAAGGTGATGTGTTTTCTCAGCAGGACAACGCCAGGCAACCTGCTCTTTGTGGTCTACAGCAACTGTCTTGGCCAGCAAGACCACCAGATTTCCAATTGGCCAGGTGTGGGATATGATGAAGTGGGTACTTATTCGTCCTCCAGAGCTGTTCAAATGTTTAAATGTGTGTGAAATCTTATGGGACTTAACTGCTAAGTTCATCAGTCCCTAAGCTGACACACTACTTAACCTAAATTATCCTAAGGACAAACATACACACCCATGCCCGAGGGAGGACTCGAACCTCCGTCGGGACCAGCCTTACAGTCCATGACTGCAGCGCCTTAAACCGCTCGGCTAATCCCGCGCAACTCTCCAGAGCTCACAAGAACCATTGCCGAAATGCAACAAAGAGTGCAAGGTGTTGCGACAATCTATTGCAGGATGTCATTTGGCACTGTATGATTGTTTGCAAGCGAGAATATACACTTGCGTTGCCGCCAGACGGGGGTACACTGTGTATTGTTGCGACTCTTGGACAACATTTAGGATTACACGTCTGTTCATTTGGTCTGAAATTGTTACCATAGGTTCTTGCAATGAAAATCTACCTTTCACATTACTATTTTATAATATAACCTTGTCCTTGTGGGTGTTGCATTTTTTTCCGCCAGTGTATATAAAAAGCCTGATTCACTACGAAGCTAAATTTGAAAACAAACAACATATTTCGCCTTGACAACTCCTTCTATTCGATAGAAGAAGTTCTATTTATGAATATTTAAATGTGACGGGCAGGAATTACTAATGTTCACGTGAAAAAAGTCGTAATTGTCAGCACTTAGACACATTACATATGAATGCATAATATGAAAGCAGAATGTCGTGTTACGCATCGTTATGATTAACTGGAACATGAGACAAACTATAAAACCGCAGTTAGAACTGCGCTACAAATACTGAGAACTGCTCTTTCCCAGTATGTCCCATATCACACTATCGAACCACACGTTCGATAGTTTTCTGCAGACTTACAGAAGGAGTGTGCAATGAGCTACTAAAGTCCAGAAATGGTATTGTGCAAATACCCAAGCGCTCCAGTGTTATGAGAAAGAAGCATGAATGTGCCGAGAACTACCGATTTAGTTGGACTCCTATGGGTGTTGTGAAACGTCTACAAACTCGATACTGCCCACGAACCTGGAATGAGTTTGATCGCAGAATGTCAATTTGAGCGAGGCATAAGACCAGTCCGTTTCGAAAGCTGTTCTGGCTTTCACGTGTCTCGGTCCAGAGCCTCAAGAATGAACTGAGAGCACTTCTTGGACGCACCGCCTCCCACCATGCAGCACATAGTGGCCGACTACTCCTGTTTAATGACCGTGACCACTGAAAACTGGAGTTGCCAGTAGAAGGCCGGCGAGAGTATCTTAACAGCACAGTAACGGATCTAGAGTCTGTGTTGTACGCATGATCACATTCTTTGGTCTCTGCACGACAAATGATACAAACTTGGCCCAAAGAATAAATTCCGCCTGTAACGATATGACAGTGGGTGTCACATGCAATAATTCACGAATTCCTTTCTACAATTATATAAATGAATGGTCACTGCAGGGAAGGGTTCTTTTGGGAAAATAAGACCAATCGTTTACCGGAAATCACAATGTGCAGCACTATGTGAGCTTTACATATCTGCGACGATCCATTTTCCAGGAGACAGTTTACATTGTACCTGAGTAAAAATAGGTCACGATTGATTAAAAGACTTTCATCACAGTTATTTAGAGGGCTTGCAACACAGTTCACCAACATTAACGTAGTTTCGAACAAGAAACGAAGGCAAATGACAATCCACAAAATATATTCAGTTTTCCAAAGTGTGGCAGAATACTTAACAATTTGCAGACAACCATCATCCAGTGCTCTGTAGCTGTTATTGACCAATACTCTTGGCTTTTCATTGGTGACCTGAGGGCGAAACAATAGTTTCTGTTTGTAATGATAAATCCTGATTAACCATTCTAGAAAATAATTTTGTTTTCACCAGTACGTATTCTGATGAACGTGCTACACCTACATATAAGTGAAAATAATGCTACACTTACATAAATGTGTTTTGCATGTTTCAAGAGGGCAATTCTCACCTCTTGTTGCTAACACTGCGTATAGAATTCATTCATGAGCAGTAAATAACTTGTAAACCCCAGTTTTTTTTTAAAGTAGATGATGTCATTTGCTTTTCTGACAGTACACTTTTAATTTATTCTTCCGTTTCTAACAATAAAATTATTTAGAGTTCCATCCTCACCCCAAGGTCGAGTAATATACAGAAGCACAGCTCCCATAATTCAGTACTTCTATGACAGCACGTCGTCTGGGGGAAACAACTAATGATCAATTGAAATGTTTTAACATGCTACCCTAGTGTTCAAGAGTAGAGCAATAATATAAAATACACGAATAACTGATCAAAATGCAGCGTTTAATGGCAGTTTCCAATTCTCCAATACAATATGTTTCTATACGGTGTCAGGAAGTGGGGCCTAAGTTCACCATTTATTCGAGAAAAAAGATAATGTATATGTGACTGCACCATAGCCTTTAGTAGAAGACATTAAGGTACTGTAAAGTGCTAGTCTTGAATAGTGTAATCTAGATTTTACGTGGATTCATATTTCACGTAGCGACATACTATGTGTGTGAGAGAGACATAAATGGACGGCGCCCCCAATCTCGCCAAGTGTCGCAAACTAAATGCTAATCCATAGAGATAATGCTGCCTAATTTACCTGATTCGCGGTCAGTGGCTAAGTGCCCTTACGTTTCCCATTATGGCTGTAGCAGTTAATGACACGTTTTTACCCCGAACTCCAAAACAGTTACCAAAAACTACTTTAAGCAACAACAAATTTTACCAATTTGTCGGCGGAGGACCTTAACTCTCCTTTTGTTAAGCCATATTCCATTCCCCCAAGACCCTCCCGCCATTAGGCCACCCCCCTTGACTGACTTCTAGAATCGCCCCTGGAATGACTTAAACATCAAGAGACTGCAGGGGGAGCGTTATGATATTTACTCAAAAGAACAACTATCATTTCATCGGTCTTTGCTCACGTTCTTCATCACTTGGTGAAGAACATGATCGCCTTAGGCGCCTCGATACTCCATTGTTTCACTTTTCCAGATTTCGTGTAATTCCTCTTTCATGCAGATGTGTCATTTCATTCCCTACTGATTTCTGTAGCACAAGGCATGGCCTACATCTCAATAGGAAAGGGAGGGGTAAACTGGCAGGGTTGTTAGCGAAATCCATAAGGGGGGACACTAGTACTTATGGATGTACCTCTTTTCACACTAATATCGGTGTCCAATGAGAAGTTCAGGCAGGCAGGTGCTAAAGAGGTGCAAAACTCACAAAATTCTCACAACAGGAAAGTAAATAATAATGTTACCATATTTAACCAAAATATTGGTGGATTAAAGGAAAAAGTAGATTCTCACAAAAGTAAAGTAAAAAATAATGTTACCATTTTTCACCAAAATATTCTGGGATTGAAGAATAAAGTAGATGAGCTCCTGGTTAATTTAGATGACATTGAATCTGATAATGTAATAGATATACTATGCCTGTCTGAGCATCACATTGTGTCTGATATGGAAAAGGTAAATATCAGTGGTTATAAACTAGCTGCACACATGAGTAGAGAGAATAGGGTGGGAGGAGGAGTTGCCACATATGTCAAAAGTTATCACTGTGTAGAAAGCTTAGATACAAAAATTTTTTGACTAGAGCAACATATAGAATCATGTGCCTGTCAACTTAAACTGAAGGAGGGCTCTTTTATAATTGTAACAGTATACAGGTCCCCTTCAGGAAACTTTCATTTATTCCTGGAAAACTTGGATGCCTTGTTGTGCTATCTGTCAGATAGGGGAAAGCAAATTATTATTTGCGGGGACTTCAATGTTGATTCACTGAAAGAGCGTAATAGGAAGAATGACCTGGAAGTCTTGCTCGGTTCTTTCAATTTGACATCTGTCATTAATTTTCCTACTCAGGTAGTAAAGGACAGCAGCACGTTGATAGATAACACTTTTATAGACCAAGATAGGTTTAAAAACATAAATTCTTGTCCTGTTGAGAATGGGCTTTCTGATCATAGTGCTCAGCTAGTTACAGTATATGACATAGCTCCATTCAGTAATTCAAAACTACCCTCCAAAGTTGTGCGTTCAATTAATGACTCAACAATTAGAAATTTCAGAGAAAATTTTCAGCAATTAGACTGGGATAAGGAGTACAAGGAACCTGACGCTAATTCAAAATATAACTTATTTCATGATACACTTGTAAGAGAATTTGAAAACTGTTTCCCCAAGAAAGTAGTTAAATCTAATTATAAGAAACCACACAAAAAACCTTGCCTTACTAAAGGAATGAAAATACCTTGTAACCACAAAAGGGAACTGTATCTAACAACAAGAAAGAGTAATGACCCAGAAACAGCCAAATATTATAAAAACTACTGTGATACATTAAAAAAGGTTATTAAAAAATCCAGAAGCATGTGTATCATGTCTGAGATTAATACCTCTGTTAACAAAATCAAAACAATTTGGAATATTATTACAAGGGAGACAGGACAACCAAGAGTACAGGATGATGGCATCACCATCAAAGCGAATGGAAACTTGATAAACAACAAGCTGGAAGTTGAAAACATTTTGAATAATCATTTTTTAAATGTTGTAGAGAAAATAGGATCTAAATGTTCATTAGAAGAAGCAAAGCAGTTAATGGAAGAGGCCTTACCCACACCATTTGATTCAATTGAATTTCCACCCACCTCTCCTTCTGAAATTAGGAAGATAATAAACTCACTCAAGAATAAAAGCTCACATGGAGTTGATGGCATTTCCACCAGGATAATAAAAGCTTGTTCCCAAGAAATAAATGGGATTGTTAGCCACATATGTAATAGCTCTCTGAAGCAGGGTATTTTCGCAGATAGACTGAAGTATGCCATTGTTAAACCAATGCATAAAAAGGGGATACGTCTGATGTCAACAACTACTGCCCAGTCTCTCTTCTGACTGCCTTTTCCAAAATTCTTGAAAAAGTAATGTACTGTAGAGTAGCTTCACACCTTTGCAAAAATAAAGTTTTAACAAAATGTCAGTTTGGTTTCCAGAAGGGTTTTTCAACGGAAAATGCTATATGTACTTTCACTAACGAAATATTAAATGCTCTGAGTAACCGGAAGTCACCCGTTGGGATTTTTTGTGATCTATCAAAGGTTTTTGATTGTGTAAATCATGGAATACTTCTAGATACGCTCCATTACTGTGATATGAATGGGACAGTGCTCAAATGGTTTAAATCATACCTAACTGGAAGAGTGCAGAAAGTTGAAATAAACGGTTCACATAATATGCAAAAAAACTGGTGATTTCTCAAACTGGGGAACAACTAAGAATGGGGTGCCACAAGGTTCGATCTTGGGTCCTCTGCTGTTCTTAATATATATTAATGACTTGCCATTCTATATTCACGAAGATGCAAAGCTGGTACATTTTGCCGATGATACAAGTATAGCTATCACACCCGACAGACAAGAATTACCTGGTGAAATTGTAAACGATGTTTTTCAGAAAATCATGAAGTGGTTCTCTGCAAATGGGCTCTCATTAAACTTTGAGAAAACACAGTATATACAGTTCCACACAGTAAATGGAATGACCCCATTAATAAATATAGACTTCGGTCGGAAATCAGTAGCTAAGGTAGAATATTCAAAATTTCTATGTGCATGCATTGATGAGGGGTTGAACTGGAAAAAACACACTGAGGATCTGCTGAAACGTTTGAGCTCTGCTACTTATGCTATTAGGGTCATTACAAATTTTGGCGATATACATCTGAGTAAATTAGCTTACCATGCCTATTTTCATTCTCTGCTTTCGTATAGCATCATATTATGGGGTAACTCATCATTGAGTAAAAGAGTGTTCATTGCACAAAAGCGTATAATCAGAATAATTGCTGGAGCTCATCCAAGATCATCCTGCAGACACTTATTTAAAGAGCTAGAAATCTTCACTGTAGCCTCACAATATATGTATTCACTTATGAAATTTGTTATTAACAATCTGAACGAATTCAAAAGTAATAGCAGTGTACATGGCTACAACACTAGGAGAAAGGATGATCTTCACTACTCAAGGTTAAATCTAACTTTGTCTCAGAAGGGGGTAAATTATGCTGCTACAATAGTCTTTGGTCACTTACCTAATAGCATCAAAAGTCTGACAGATAGCCATGTAGCATTTAAAAGGAAATTAAAAGAATTTCTTAATGGCAACTCCTTCTACTCATTAGATGAATTTTTGGATATAGTAAGTGGGTAATTTCCCAACCCCCACAAAAAAAATTAGTGTCATGTAATATTTTGTCTAATGTAATGTCTTGTATAGACACCTTCCACATCATTACGAAGTGTCGTATTCATGATCTATGGAACAAGTACTAATCTAATCTAATCTAATCTAGTAGTATGCTTGTGTCTGAATCTTCCTATGTAGCGATCAGAGATAGCTGCCCTCATACTATAAATGGGATCCGTGGGAATGAATCACATGTGTGCCGGTCTTCTTGCAAGAAGGCCAACACATTCAGAATCACTCTGGAGTGACTAGATCTTAAGTAGAGCTCTGAATACGGAAAAATATGAAGTGCTAGGCGCTCAGGTAGCATTTAAAGAATACGGGTAACGAGGATATAGTGAAAGAGTGTTACGCTTTTTCTCCTTATTTACAAATATGCTACAACAATGCTGTTCAAGCCATTCGAAAAATTACAGCGACACTCATTTCCGATAGTTTGGAAAACAGATGGAATAGTTAAACGAATAGTAAAGCTTCGTCTGCCTTCGAATATTACGACGTAATGCCATCAGCTGAAACGGTAAAAAAGTTATGTACCGAAAACAAAATCTGCCAACAGTTGACTTCTAAAATTAACTCATTCGTAGCCAACAGATCATAAGTAAATCGAAAAATGTCGAAAATACAACTATATGTGTTCCATTACTTTTCCGATTTAATCGTACAAATTCCTTCGCGAACTTTTTTTTTTTTAATGTGAAAACACTGACGAGACTGACGGTCAGGCAAAGCTCGCAGCGAAGCGAACACGTGACGACGGAGTTTCATGTATGGAAGGATACCCAACATAATAAATTATTTTATTGCTGAGTGAAGGGAACTGTATGTCATTTAAGTAGCATCACTTGGCTGTGTACGCCAAACTGTTTGTTGCCTACCGCCTTATATTCTGTGATCTGAAGAGGAGTAACGAGACACCCTTCGCAAGACAGCTACATTGTCACCCACTCTGGTCAAAACAATTAGGAACCCAGCGACATGTTGAACACTGTGTAAAAGAAACGTTTTCATTCAACTTCATGTCACAAAGGAGGATGTGTGTGTAAGGAGTGAAGCGACTAATTTTTTTCAATTCACATAACTGTGGCTCCTCGAGAATCTTGGTAAAAGTCTTTCCAGTTAGACCAGTAGTGGCAGAGGGGCCAACGAAGAAAGATCAACGCATTTCTGCAACTGCATTAATCACTGAGATAAAGACACTAACTTTCTGTTTTCTTCAGATAAACTACCAGGGGTCGCCTTTTAAGTGTTGGGATTGTATGTGCAATTTCCCTAAATTTTTAAGGTACTGTCGAAATCTGATTATGTTAGTAGTAGGTTAGTGGCGGTATCAGGACATTTTTGATATCAAATTGATATGCAAATTAATTAAATTGATCAATTAATCACCCCGACCCATACCACCCCCACCCCTGACCATGATCACCTCCACCACTGATCACACCCACCCCCATCCCAGGATGATGTCAAGTGTTTTTCTCAGCCTGCACATGGACTCCTATCACCTCCCCCCTGTCCACCCACCCCCTTCCTCAACCTACTCCGTTGGCGGGATTTTCGAATTTTGGTGGGATTTCGAATTTTGGTAGGAATTTCGTTGTCCCAGGACTGTACTGACGTCCCACCCCAGCCCCCACCCAGGAATTGACAGGAAATTAAAATTGGCATTACCCTTTCGAGGACTCAAACCCTGCTCCTCCTGGACAGAAAGCCCAAGTGCACCCCCCTGACACAATTATACCACCAGAGGTGCTTTAAATTGATGGGAAATTAAAAATAGCGGCGCCCTTTCTGCGACTCGAACCTTCATTCTAATGGATGGAAAGCTCCTACACATGAAAACTGTCCAGATGCAGCAGAGGAAGATTAGGTTAGTGTACTGGATTTATTTTGGTCGGGAAAATGAAGTAAAGATAGGTCCTAATTACATAATTAATCATAAAGATTGGGCCTAATTACACAACTACATGTGTACCGCTACACAAAGATGACCTAAAATCGCAATACAACTCAAATACTGATGATACCGTAAAATTGGTGTTATGCTGCTGGGAAAAAAATTCGCAGTACCATTCGAAACTAGTGACAGACACACTGAAACTCTACCCTTCACCTACAAGCTGTTGGTTTGATATCAAAAGTGTCCTGATGCCGCCACTACCCTACTACTTATGATGCATTCCACGTTTTGGCATTGTCGCATGTGGTATATGAAAATATCTTTAATAAGAGATATATATTTCTTAAACCAACAGCTGTTATAATTTTTCTTTCAGTATGATGGTTTAAATAAAGGAAACTGCTCAATTATAAACATAATACACTGACGGAAAGAAAAATCGCAACACAAAAAATAATTAATTTAGAGTAATGAAATTTCCCTCCCCCCATGAACCATGGACCTTGCCGTTGGTGGGGAGGCTTGCATGCCTCAGCGATACAGATGGCCGTACCGTAGGTGCAACCACAACGGGGGGGGTATCTGTTGAGAGACCAGACAAACATGTAGTTCCTGAAGAGGGGCAGCAGCTTTTTCAGTAGTTGCAGGGGCAACAGTCTGGATGATTCACTGATCTGGCCTTGTAACACTAACCAAAACGGCCTTGCTGTGCTGGTACTGCGAACGGCTGAAAGCAAGGGGAAACTACAGCTGTAATTTTTCCCGAGGGCATGCGGCTTTACTGTATAGTTAAATGATGATGGCGTCCTCTTGGGTAAAATATTTCGGAGGTAAAATAGTCTCCCATTCGGATCTCCGGGCGGGGACTACTCAAGAGGACGTCGTTATCAGGAGAAAGAAAAGTGGCGTTCTACGGATCGGAGTGTGGAATGTCAGATCCTTTAATCGGCAGGTAGGTTAGAAAATTTAAAAAGGGAAATGGATAGGCTAAAGTTGGATATAGTGGAAACTACTGAAGTTCGGTGGCAGCAGGAACAAGACTTTTGGTCAGGTGAATACAGGGTTATAAATACAAAATCAAATAGGGGTAATGCAGGAGCAGGTTTAATAATGACTAAAAAAAATAGGAGTGCGGGTAAGCTACTACAAACAGCATAGTGAACGCATTATTGTGGCCAAGATAGACACAAAGCCCACGCCTACTACAGTAGTACAAGTTTATATGCCAACTAGCTCTGCAGATGATGAGGAAATTGATGAAATGTATGATGAGAGAAAAGAAATTATTCAGGTAGTGAAGGGAGACGAAAGTTTAATAGTCATGGGTGACTGAAATTCGAGAGTAGGAAAAGGTAGAGAAGGAAACATAGTAGGTGAATATGGATTGGGGGTAAAAAATGAAAGAGGAAGCCGTCTGGTAGAATTTTGCACAGAGCATAACTTAATCATAGCTAACAATTAGTTCAAGAATCATGAAAGAAGGTTGTATACATGGAAGAATCCTGGAGATACTAGAAGGTATCAGATAGATTATATAATGGTAAGACAGAGATTTAGGAACCAGGTTTTAAATTGTAAGACATTTCTAGGGGCAGATGTGGACTCTGACCACAATCTGTTGGTTATGAACTGTAGATTAAAACTGAAGAAACTGCAAGAAGGTGGGAATTTAAGGAGATGGGAACTGGATAAACTGACTAAACCAGAGGTTGCACAGAGTTTCAAGGAGAGCATAAGGGAACACTTGACAGGAATGGGGGAAAGAAATACAGTAGAAGAAGAATGGGTAGCTCTGAGGGATGAAGTAGTGAAGGCAGCAGAGGATCAAGTAGGTAAAAAGACGAGGGCTAGTAGAAATCCTTAGGTAACAGAAGAAATATTGAATTTAATTGACGAAAGAAGGAAATATAAAAATGTAGTAAATGAAGCAGGTAAAAAGGAATACAAACGTCTCAAAAATGAGATCGACAGGAAGTGCAAAATGGCTAAGCAGGGATGGCTAGAGGACAAATGTAAGGATGTAGAAGCATTTATCACTAGGGGTAAGATAGATGCCGCCTATACGAAAATTAAATAGACCTATGGAGAAGGGAGAACATCCTGTATGAGTATCAAGGACTCAGATGGAAACCCAGTTCTAAGTAAAGAAGGGAAAGCAGAAAGGTGGAAGGAGTATACAGAGGGTCTATACAAGGGCGATGTACTTGAGGACAATATTATGAAAATCGAAGAGGATGTAGATGAAGATGAAATGGGAAATACAATACTGCGTGAAGTGTTTGGCAGAGCACTGAAAGACCTGAGTCGAAACAAGGCCCCAGGAGTAGACAACATTCCATTAGAACTACTGACGGTGTTGGGAGTGACAGTCATGACAAAACTCTACCATCTGGTAAGCAAGATGTATGAGACAGGCGAAATACCCTCAGATTTCAAGAAGAATATAATAATTCCAATCCCAAAGAAAGCAGGTGTTGACAGATGTGAAAATTACCAAACTATCAGTTTAATAAGTCACAGCTGCAAAATACTAACGCGAATTCTTTGCAGACGAATGGAAAAACTGGTAGAAGCTGACCTCGGAGAAACCACAACAACAATGAAATTTCGGGAATACATTTGTCTAGGTAACATATTGAAGTGATTAACATTCCAACAATACAGGTTAATGTAACTGCGAGATAAACCACTGCAGATGTGAAATGCTGGTACATTAATAACTGGTTTCACTGCCGCAATGTTCAATGTAACCATGCAAACGTGTATGCATTGTGTCATACAGTTGCTGGATATCAGCTTTGAGATGGAGTTATACTCCTGTTACACTTGGTCGGTCAATACAAAGACAGTTAAAGCTGTTTTGTGGATGATGGCGCTGGAGTTCTCTTGTGATGATGTCCCGTATGTGTTCCATTGGAGACAGACCTGATGTTCTAGCAAGCCAAGGCACATTTTGACACTTTGTAGAGCATGTGGGTAAGCGTTATCCTATTGGAAAACACCCCATGGAAAGCTGTTCATCAATGGCAGCACAACAGCTTGACTTACCAGACTGACGTATAAATTTGCAGTCAGAGTGCGTGGTGTAACCACGAGAATGTGCCTGCTGTCATATGATATCGTACCCCAGATCATAACTTAAGGTGTAGGTCTAGTGTGCCCAGCATGCAGGCAGGTTAGTTGCATTCCCTCAACTGGTCTCCTTCTGACCAACACAAGGCTATAACTGCCACTGACACAGAACCAGCTTTCGTCATAACACAACAGACCTCCACCTTGCCCTCCAATGAGCTCTTGCTTGACACCACTAGGTCGCAAATGGCGGTGGTGTGGGATGAGTGGAATGCACATTACAGAGCGTCTAGGTTGGAGCTGTCCTTGAAGTAGCCGATTTGTAACAGTTGGGTGTGTACTGTGGTGCCAACTGCTGCTCAAATTGCTGCTGCAGATGCAGTAAAGATGCCTCAGTGTCATACACTGAACACCATGGTCTTCCCTCTAGGTAATGCCACATGGCCGTCCGAAGCCCGGTCTTCTTGCAACCATACTTTTCCGTGACCACCCCTGCCAGTAGTCAAGTATAGTGGCTACATTCCTGCCAAGTCTTTCGGCAGTATCGCAGAAGGAACATGCACCTTCTCGTAGTCCTATTACGCGACCTTGTTTACACTCAATGAGGTGTTAATAATGGCGTCTTTGTCGCCTTAAAGGCATTCTTTATTATCATCAACTCACCAAGTTCAATCCCAAAGGTAATGGACGCTCATGATTATTACAGCTTGTATTTAAAGCAAACCTGATCTGCATCCCCATAGTCTTATGCGACTGAAGTGAAATTTGAATAGACATCTTTCAGATGTAGAAACACGCCTACCAACTTTCGTTTACGTCGCACAACTCCTTCTTGGTTTAGCTACGTTTTTCGATCAGTGTATATACAGCTGCTGACAAATAAAAATGCATATGTACAAAGGTTGTTACAAGGTTTTGGCGAACACCTTGGCTGTAGAAGTCGGCGTTTTGGATGCTGGTGAAACATCGCCTCATCGTCTCTCTGTAAATGCCTGCCACTCCGGAGCATGCGGAGGGTGTGGCGAGATACACCGTCGCCAAGGGCGCAGGCACTGAGGTGGCGCAACAGCCGGAAAAACGATTAAGACGTTTTGAGAATCAACCAGGAGATTTGCATGAGTCCTCCTACTTCGTGTTCCTATCTTCTGCTTACGAGAAGAAGCCTTTCTCTCTGCCAGAAACTGTAAATGCATGCTGTTCACTCACTGTCCTTTCCTGTGTGTTTGGTTCACACGGTTGCTATTTACACAGCTCGTTCTCGACCGAAGGCTACTGGTTTTTGCGATTTCTGACGACAAATAACTGCAGCGAGACAGTTTCAGCTCACGTACATTACACCATTTTGTCCGACTTATGAGGAAATAAAATCAATTTTTATTATACATCATAATAAAAGCAATGTACGGTAGCTGCACCGGCAGCTATGGCCGAGCGGTTCTAGGCGCTTCAGTCTGGAACCACTCTGTGCTACGGTCGCAGGTTCGAATCCTGCCTCAGGCATGGATGTGTGTGATGTCCTTAGGTTAGTTAGGTTTAAATAGTTCTAACACTAGGGGACTGATGACCTCAGATGTTGAGTCCCATAGTGCTTAGAGCCATTTGAAACATTTTGAACGGTAGCTGCTTTAAACACTAAATTTCATTTGACTTTCCATTTGTTTTAAAAATGTATATAGTTTTTACACTTATTTTGCTGTGTGGAATACTTTTCATTAAAATGGTTCATTTAAGTAACGTTTTGAATTATATTTGCATTTTATGTATGTGGTGTCTCCGCCAGACACCACACTTGCTAGGTGGTAGCCTTTAAATCGGCCGCGGTCCGCTAGTATACGTCGGACCCGCGTGTCGCCACTATCAGTGATTGCAGACCGAGCGCCGCCACAAGGCAGGTCTAGAGAGACGTCCTAACACTCGCCCCAGTTGTACAGCCGACTTTGCTAGCGATGGTTCACTGACAAATTACGCTCTCATTTGCCGAGACGATAGTTAGCATAGCCTTCAGCTACGTCATTTGCTACGACCTAGCAAGGCGCCATTATCATTTGTTATTTATCTTGTGATGCATGTACCGTCAGACAGATGTTCACCAATTATGGATTAAAGTTAAGTATTCCAGAAGCTACGTACTATTTTTGCTACTATAAAAACCTTGTTATTTTCCAGACCTCACGCCAGCCTGCGTGAGCTTTAACGCTTGCCTTTCGGCTTCACCTCATAGTGGCTTGGCTGTCTTGCCAAGTCACAACAATGTAACCTACTAAGACAATGAAAATTTTTAAATCCGTTTAGAAAGAAAATTTGCAGAAATATATTTTTATGAGATTTGTTTGGAGTACAGTGAACCAGGAATACTCTGATCGATTTTCAGATTCAAATGTGATAAAAAATTGGTTCAAATGGCTCTGAGCACTATGGGACTTAACTGATGTGGTCATCAGTCCCCTAGAACTTATAACTACTTAAACCTAACTAACCTAAGGACTTCACACACACATCCATGTCCGAGGCAGGATTCGAACCTGCGACCGTAGCGGTCGCGCGGTTCCAGACTGTAGCGCCTAGAACCGCCCGGCCACCACGTGCGGCCAAATGTGATAATTGACTCTTTTTAACTTCTGTGTTATGTATGGTAGTGAACATAGGGGACTGTATGAAAGTGTTATATATCAATTAGTACAATACATTTCCTGAAATGCAGAAATGGAAAAAATTTTAGGTTGTCAAAGTTAGCATGTCCTTGTGGATCGATTGACCAGGCTATATACTTCCACCGCAACTGTCATCTACCATTCCATTTGTGGTCAATATTTCAAATACACAGTGAAACTCGGACCACGCAGAAATAAATACATTGACCAAAAGCTTTCTTAAGTTCTTTATTAAGCCTCATAAAAGAAAAAGACTAGTATGGTACATAAATCAAATAATCCGATCCATGATCAAAATTATAAATATAATGAAAGCTATTAGGATGTAGTACTACACACATAGCTCCAAATTTAGTTGACAAAAATACCTTCAGTTTTATCCATCTTAATCCCAAACCCGTGTCTCAACACATCCAGTGCAGTTAGAACTAAGGATATCTGTTCTTATTTTATCGAGTCAATATCTAGCCCTTGTGGCCAAACAAACTTCATTCCTTGCTTCCAGAGATATTTAACATTATGTGTTATACATGAATCACTGCCTGAACCACAATAGTTTGCAGTTTTAGTACAATATGACTGATATTTGTTTTTCTTACTTGTATGTACATTAACAATTAAAAATGCATCTTCGTCTATATACCGATGGTTAATTTTTGTATTCTTTTTTTCCACACTGTCATCGGTATCATCTGTTCAATAAACTGTGTATCTGTAATCTTGAGGTAACAATGAGCAGTGGTCAATTTAATCCCAAAACAGATAAATTATGTACATGACGTCAGAAATCGTAATATACCGGCGGATACATACAGGTGAACAAAAAACTAATCAGTGGTCTGTTTTCAGAATTAATCGAGTTACATACATGATACAATTGAAAACAGCAATAGTTTTGCAGTAAAATGATATCGGTAGATTTTGCACAATCACATAATAACACACTCTCTCGTACACAATTATAAGTCGGACAGGTTTGCCAGCTGTTGCGCAAAATAAACAGCACGACATGGCGTCATCTAGTGTATACTGATGGAACATTACCAGCAGACTGTATACACTAAAGACTCAACTGAGATCCAGCAGAAAACTGTACAACTTTTAGTGTATGAGTTGTGAAAGTAACCACGGTGGAAAAGGTACATGCGTGCAGTATACAGCACAGCCTTTACAGTTTCACAAGGAGCGTAGTATCACCTCACTATGGTTCCAGTAGCAAGCAATAAAAGGAGAAGATGTCGTTGGATATTGTTGTGACTTGGCAAGGCAGCTAAGCCACTAGGAGAGGAGGCCGAAAGGCACGCACGCGTTTAAGCTCACGCAGGCTGGCGTGAGGTCTGGAACAGGTAAAGGAAGTTATAGTAGCAAAGAACGTACGTAGCTGCGGGAATACTTAACTTTAATCCATAATTGGTGAACATCGGTCTGACGGTACATGCATCACAAGATAAATAGCAAATGATAATGGCGCCTTGCTAGGTCGTAGCAAATGACGTAGCTGAAGGCTATGCTAACTATCGTCTCGGCAAATGAGAGCGTAATTTGTCAGTGAACCATCGCTAGCAAAGTCGGCTGTACAACTGGGGCGAGTGCTAGGACGTCTCTCTAGACCTGCCGTGTGGCGGCGCTCGGTCTGCAATCACTGATAGTGGTGACACGCGGGTCCGACGTATACTAGCGGACCGCGGCCGATTTAAAGGCTACCACCTAGCAAGAGTGGTGTCTGGCGGTGACACCACATTCCTCCCCCGCAAATCGGCGAACGGTTGTGTTATAAGGCTTCCGCCCGCCGTGGGGAGGACCCCACGTTGACGCATGCGACGAGGTAGGGAGCCTAACAGCAGGCGAGGCTGTGCCACCCGCACCCTGCCATTCGATCCGAGGGGAGCTAGGAAACGCCTGAAAACCTAGTCCAGGGTGCACGCCAACATGCGGTGTATGCGCCCGTAGAGAGACAGGAGGGGCCGAAGGGTCGACCTCCATCGGGTCGGGGCACCCGACGGGTGAAGACGCCATGTGGTCCGGAGCGGGCAAGAGGTCCATGGCGGAGGACAACTGGTCACGGGAAGCGATCGGCGGCGCGTGACCCAGGGAGGCACCCGGCGGTTGCAGCGACGCGTCCACTGCGGGCGTCGCCAACGGGAGAACAGGCGGCGGCGGCGGCGGCGCGTCGCCATGGGGCAAAATGGAAGGCATCGTCGGTAACACCTGGGGCTGAGGCGAGCCAGTAGATGGGTCCCCAGGGCGCTGACCGGACGGCACCGTCGCTGAAAGCAGACGGGGAGCGGCAGAACCCGTGCGACGACAGAGGCGCAGCTGATTGAGATGCCGACGCACCTCACCAGCGGCCCCCAAAACCAGATACATAGCGCGGCGGAGGCAGCGAAGAATGCGCCCTGCGAGCCAACGCCGTGAACCTCGATGGTTGCGGTAGTATACAACGTCGCCTGGGGCTAAAGCAGGCGTCTGCCGCTGCACAGGAACCTGATGCAGCGGATCTAACAAAGACATCAAGGTTCGATGAGGGCGACCGTGGAGCAACTCAGCCGGCGAGCGACCATTTCGGGGCTGAGAGCGATACGAGGACAAAAAGAGCAAAAACGCGTCCTCCCGAGAATGCGACTCTTTCAACTTCAACATCTGTGACTTGAAAGTCCGGACCAATCGTTCAGCGGCACCGTTTGACTGAGGCGAAAACGGCGCGGATGTCAGATGTTGAATACCATTGGCCTTGCAGAATGACTGAAATTCTGTGGACATGAATTGTGGGCCATTGTCGGAAACAATAGTCTGTGGAAGACCTTCAATCCAAAAGATAGTGGATAACGCTTGGATGGTGGCAGATGACGTCGTGGAAGACATCCAGACAACAAAAGGAAAATTACTGAATGAATCTACCACAACCAACCATCGAGCATTCCAGAACGGACCAGCAAAATCGATGTGTAGGCGTTGCCAAGGGGAAGTGGCTTTCGGCCATGCAAAGAATTTCCGCGGTGGCGTGGATTGTTGTTCGGCACACGCCATGCAAGAATCGCAGCATCGATTCCGAACCAAGTACAGTGCTGACGAGCAAGTTGTTTCGTTCGCACTATACCCCAATGTCCTTGGTGGAGAAGCCGTAAGACAGAGGACTGTAACGAACGTGGGACCACGACCCTGGACTGATCATTATCAGAACGCAACAGCAAAACACCACGTCGAACAAAAAGTCTCTCCTTGTGAGCAAAAAATCGGCGAACCAACGGATCCTCGATCCGTGATTGTGACAAGGGCCATTGTGTAGCAACAAAACGCAAAACGGTAGCAAGGACAGGGTCAGCAGCTGTGGCTATGGCTACACGACGAAAATCAATCGGGAACGATTCGACCACATCATTGGTTTCCACATCAATGAACATGCAAGCAAGTTCGGAAGAATCGAATGCTCTATCCTCAGAAACAGGCAAACGGGACAACGCATCGGCGTTTCCGTGCTTAGCAGTGGACCGATACAAGATATCGTAGCGGTACTGCGAGAGGAAAATAGACCAGCGAATGAATTTCTGCGCTGTACGTGGAGGTACAGGCTTGGTCGGATGAAAAAGCGATGTCAAAGGTTTGTGGTCTGTGATGATGGTAAAGTGACGACCATACAAGAAATCATGGAACTTAGTAACACCAAACACGAGAGCCAAAGCTTCTTTCTCTATCTGTGAATAATTTCTTTGCGCAGACGAGAGCAATTTGGACGCAAAGGCAATAGGGCGATCATGGGAGCCAACTTTGTGCGCAAGCACAGCACCGATCCCGAAATCCGATGCATCTTCCATCAACAAAAGGGGTTTCTGGGGATCGAAAGGCGTGAGGCAAGTATTAGAAAGCAACGCCGATTTCAACTGGCGAAAGGCGCGTTCGCATTCCGTCGTCCAGACGAACGGAACACCTGCACGGCGTACGCGATGAAGCGGAGCTGAAAGGGAAGAGGCGTGGCGCACATATTTATGATAGTAATTGATTTTCCCAGCACACTCTGAAGCTGCTTCAAATTCTGCGGCGAAGGCAAGTCTTGTATGGCACGGAGGTGCTCTGGACTGGGATGTATGCCTTGGGCATTGATTACATGGCCCAGGTAGGGTAAGTCCCGAGCAAAAAACACACATTTGTCCTTCCGCAAGCGAAGACCATTTTGTCGCGAGACCTGAAATAACGTTCTGAGATTGGCTAAATGTTCTTCTTCCATCGTTCTGGAGATCACAATATCGTCCAGATAGTTTGCTGCAGTAGGGACCGACGCACAAACAGTTTGTAAATATTGCTGAAACAATGCAGGGGCGGATGCACACCTGAAAGGCAGTCGTTTGAATTGGTACAAACCAAGATGCATGTTAACCACCAAAATGCGCTGGGATTCTTCATCCACCGGTATTTGCAAGTACGCATCTGCTAGGTCCAATTTCGAAAAATGTTTACCCAGGCACAGTTTGTCAAAAACATCTTCCGGGCGGGGTAAAGGAAAAGTTGCAATCACTAGTTGGGGATTCACTGTTGCCTTGAAGTCCACACAAAGTCTCAATTATCTGGAAGGTTTTGGCAAAATTACTAAGGGTGATGCCCAGAGAGAAGCCTGCACACGTTCAATCACACCCTGTGATTCCAAATCGTGTAATGTTTTTGCGACCTCATCATGCAATGCGTGGGAAACATTGTGCCTCTGAAAAATTTTGGTTGCGCGTTTACTTTCAGTTCCAAATGTGCTTCATAGTTCTTAGCGCAACCGAGGCCTGGTGCAAAAATGTCTGCAAATTCTTCACATAGACGAGAAACACTGGCTGAAGGCACAGTCTGGTTCACTGAGAGGACCTGATTTACTATAGACAAGTTAAACAACTGAAATAAATCTAAACCAAACAAGTTCACAGCAGAAGAAGAACGAAGGACGTAAAATGACACAAGTTTTGTTTGTCTCTTGTATGTTGCAAGAAGGCTGCACTGTCCTAACACAGGGATAGCTTGTCCGGAATAGCTATTTAACTTAACATTTGCAGCACACAACGGAGGTGTGCGCAGCTGTTTGTACGTGTCGTGATTGATCAATGAAACTGCATCTCCGGTATCGAGCTGGAATGGGATCACTTTGCCTGTAATGTCCAAGTCCACAAAAAGTTTATTGTCCTGCTGACAACAAGAGCGACAGTCTCGTGCAACGTGAACTGACACTGGTACAGAATCACTTGCGACTTGACGTGATTTCCGGCGACGTTGACGCACACTATTTGTGGGACGAACACAGTCACTGTTAGAGAGAGTGGCACTGGGCGGAGTGGCATGAACTATATGAATGTCCATAGGCAAGTTTCACGAGCCTGAGTATCCTTGGTTTGATTCCGATTCCGGCGCGAAGCAAAGGGCCTGGAATGGTTGTGAGTGTCCGATCTGAGCTTCTTCTGGCAAACACTTTGAACATATCCTCGTTTATTACAGAAAAAGCAAATAGCTTGGCATGACGGGCAATTCTCACGCGAATGCCTAGTAGCACACCGCGGGCATGATTTTAGCACTGCATTTGTTTGCTTGCGCGGCACACGTGGCGGAGAGCTTGGCGGCAGCTGCGCGGACGGGCGTGAGGGCTGTTTACTGTTCCGTGTAGCTCGCCCGGCGGGCCGGTTAGCATGACACACGAGTGGCGAAGTTTCAAATGATTCCTGAGCAAAGTCAAGTGTGTCCTGCCTATCCAATATGTCCATCACTTGTTGAAGGGGGGGATTGACTAGTTTCAAAATCTGTTCCCGTATACGAACATCAGAAATGTTCTGTGCAATTGCATCACATACCATAGTATCTGAATAAGGGAAGCCACATTGACACTCAAAAGCACAATCCCTAGTAAGGCCTTGCAAGGTTGCAACCCACTCCCGATTAGTCTGACCGGCCGTACGTTTTGTACGAAAGAACGCATACTGTTTGGCAACTACATTGACTGATTCTTTGAAATATGCATCTAATGCAGACAAAATTTCTTCCTAGGACAGAGTTGCCACGTCGCGTCAGGGAAATAACTTCAATATCACACGGTAGGTGGACACTCCAACACAAGAAAGCAAAAAAGGCTGCCGCTCATTTCCTTGAATTCTGTAGGCGGCGAGATGGAATCCAAATTGGCGTGACCATTCCATCCAGCTTTCCAGTGCCGCATGAAAAGGACGGAAAGGTGGTGCAACTGCGTGTTGTGGCTGCAGGAGCGGTGGAGCGGCGGCGGCCGCATCGTTTTGCATTGCACGTTGACCCTGGACGAGCTGTCCAAAGGCATCCAGTAGGGCCTGCGTCTGCTGATTCTGTAAGCGATAAAATTCGGACAGTACATCTGGAGATTGTGGCGAAGCCATGACACAAGTAAATTAGTCTGTAAAGTTACGAACGCGAATTGGCTCGTCGCCAATCCTCGGCGCCAAGCTGTTGTGACTTGGCAAGACAGCCAAGCCACTAGGAGAGGAAGCCGAAAGGCACGCGTGTGAGGTCTGGAACAGGTAAAGGAAGTTATAGTAGCAAAGAACGTACGTAGCTGCGGGAATACTTAACTTTAATCCATAATTGGTGAACATCGGTCTGACGGTACGTGCATCACAAGATAAATAGCAAATGATAATGGCGCCTTGCTAGGTCGTAGCAAATGACGTAGCTGAAGGCTATGCTAACTATCGTCTCGGCAAATGAGAGCGTAATTTGTCAGTGAACCATCGCTAGCAAAGTCGGCTGTACAACTGGGGCGAGAGCTAGGACGTCTCTCTAGACCTGCCGTGTGGCGGCGCTCGGTCTGCAATCACTGATAGTCGCGACACGCGGTTCCGACGTATACTAGCGGACCGCGGCCGATTTAAAGGCTACCACCTAGCAAGTGTGGTGTCTGGTGGTGACACCACAGATATCATGTGAGGCTCGGTCCAGTGTGCTATTTGAACGCGTGCTAGTCGTTGCGGAACCCAGCGGGCGGCAACCATTGTTGTTGTTGTTGTTGTGGTCTTCGGTCCTGAGAGTGGTTTGATGCAGCCCTCCATGCTACTCTATCCTGTGCAAGCTTCTTCATCTCCCAGTATGTACTGCAGCCTACATCTTTCTGAATCTGCTTAGTGTATTCATCTCTTGGTCTCCCTCTACGATTTTTACCCTCCACGCTGCCCTCCAATACTAAATTGGTGATCCTTGATGGTGATCCTTGATGCCTCAGAACATGTCCTACCAATCGATCCCTTCTTCTAGTCAAGTTCTGCCACAAACTCCTCTTCTCCCCAATCCTATTCAGTACCTCCTCATTAGTTATGTGATCTACCCATCTAATCTTCAGCATTCTTCTGTAGCACCACGTTTCGAAAGCTTCTATTCTCTTCTTGTCCAAACTATTTATCGTCCATGTTTCATTTCCATACATGGCTACATTCCATACAAATACTTTCAGAAATGACTTTCTGACACTTAAATCTATACTCGATGTTAACAATTTTCTCTTATTCAGAAACGCTTTCCTTGCCATTGCCAATCTACATTTTATATCCTCCCTACTTCGACCATCATCAGTTATTTTGCTCCCCAAATAGCAAAACTCCTTTACTACTTTAAGTGTCTCATTCTCTAATCTAATTCCCTCAGCATCACCCGACTTAATTCGACTACATTCCATTATCCTCGTTTTGCTTTTGTTGATGTTCATCTTATATCCTCCTTTCAAGACACTGTCCATTTCGTTCAGCTGCTCTTCCAAGTCCTTTGCTGTCTCTGACAGAATTATAATGTCATCGGCGAACCTTAAAGTTTTTATTTCTTCTCCATGGATTTTAATATCTACTCCGAATTTTTCTTTTGTTTCCTTTACTGCTTGCTCAATATACAGATTGAACAACATCGGGGAGAGGCTACAACCCTGTCTCACTCCCTTTCCAACCACTGCTTCCCTTTCATGTCCCTCTACTCTTATAACTGCCATACGGTTTCTGTACAAATTGTAAATAGCCTTTCACTCCTTGTATTTTACCCCTGCCACCTTTAGAATTTGAAAGAGAGTATTCCAGTCAACATTGTCAAAAGCTTTTTCTAAGTCTACAAATGCTAGAAACGTAGGTTTGCCTTTCCTTTATCTTTCTTCTAAGATAAGTCGTAAGGTCGGTATTGCCTCATATGTTCCAACATTTCTACGGAATCCAACCTGATCTTCCCCTAGGTCGGCTTCTACCAGTTTTTCCATTCGTCTGTAAAGAATTCGCGTTAGTATTTTGCATCCGTGATTTATTAAGCTGATAGTTCGGTAATTTTCGCATCTGTCAACACCTGCTTTCTTTGGGATTGGAATTATTATATTCTTCTTGAAGTCTGAGGGTATTTCGCCTGTCTCATACATTTTGCTCACCAGATGGTAGAGTTTTGTCAGGACTGGCTCTTCCAAGGCTGTCAGTAGCTCTAATGGAATGTTGTCTACTCCCGGGACCTTGTTTCGACTTACGTCTTTCAGTGCGCTATCAAACTCTTCACGCAGTATCATATCTCGCATTTCATCTTCATCTACATCGTCTTCCATTTCTATAACATTGCCCTCAAGTACATCGCCCTTGTATAGACCCTCTATATACTCCTTCCACCTTTCTGCGTTCCCTTCTTTGCTCGGAACTGGGTTTCTATCTGAGCTCTTGATATTCATACAAGTGGTTCTCTTTTCTCCAATGGTCTCTTTAAATTTCCTGTTGGCAGTATCTATCTTACCCCTAGTGAGTTAAGCCTCTACATCCTTTATCATGTTCAAAAAGTCATGCAAGAGGTTGAAAACTGATGCATGACTAATTTTCACTTCCTCCATTATCGTCCTGGTTGTGGTACGCCAGTCTTCGATCAGCAGAGCCTCCACGTGTCTTGCGATCCTCACAGAGATATGGCCTGCCACTTTGTTCTACGTCATTCAGATATGTGTAATCACGATGCATCTGCGCCATGTAACCACAGTATCCTACAATTGTGCATTGTTACCGTTCACGTTTACCATCTCAGCAGGGATCCCCTTCAAACACAGAAAAGGAATTACCCCATGATTCTACACTTTATCAGTGGGCTGTGCCACTTCGTATTAGCTCTGTTATTTTCTTTTTCTTTTTAATCAGTCTTGTGGCTGGTTGGATGTGACTTAACATGAACCGGGAAACGGAAAAAGTATTTATGCTTCTTAGTATCGCTACGATACATTTTACCCGATACTCGTCAACTGATAATTTTACCCATATCAGTAATTTATAGCAAGTATCGTATCGAATAATCCTAGTAACGCTTCAAAATATTGTCGTTAAATACTCGAAATTCTGTTCGCAACCGGCCGAAGTGGCCGAGCGGTTCTAGGCGCTACAGTCTGGAACCGCGCGACCGCAATGGTCGCAGGTTCGAATCCTGCCTCGGGCATGGATGTGTGTGATGTCCTTAGGTTAGTTAGGTTTAAGTAGTTCTAAGTTCTAGGGGACTGATGACCACAGGAGTTAATTCCCATAGTGCTCAGAGCCATTTGAGCCATTTTTTTCTGTTTGCATGACTCAGTTCCAGCACTTTCAACAACTGAGTGTGCAAGCAGCGTGAGCAGACCAGCAATTGAGTGCGAGAGCACCAACAGGCCAACAATTGAATGTTTGAGCACCAGCGGGCCTACAATTGAGCATGCAAGCACCAAGAGACCAACAACTGAATGCTCGAGCGCCAACAGGCCAACAACTGAGCGTGCGAGAACCAAAAGCCCAACAACTGAGCGCGCAATGTTGGTTTGAGCGACAGAGTGTACGAAAACATTTGCGACGCTTCGGAAATCTTTTCAACGTTTCGTTAGTAGAGTCGTTCACTTGGAATACGCTTCTTTTCAATTTCCGACTTATTTTGTTTTTGTATTGCTATTTAACACATTTTAAGTGCAAGAAATACTGAATCAGCAGTCTGAATGGCTCCTAGCAAACGGTAAACGACTTTTGGAGCTATAAAGTATTAGCACAGAGCAAATAAAGGGAAAAAGGATGGAGCTGTCGCCTCTTTCAACCCTGCTCTGGCTGATAAAGAAGATGTAATGAGCCTTTATTTGGAAACACGTGTGTCCCCACAGTAGGCAAATCTTCTGGAGCAATTGGAAGACATGAAAGATTAGTTCTCCCAGTTGCATAAGCTAGGCAACTGGTACCAGACTATTCCAGCTATATCAGTGCCCGCCGAGTGTTTATTTCAAAGACAGGGAGCACGTTGTCAGTCACATTATGGATTATCAGTGAAACAACTGGATGAAATGTTTTTTTTTTTTTTTAGTGACCATACCAAGGGAAAATGATAAATTAGGCAAGATTTAATTTACTTAGTTTTGGGTATTTTTCCAGTTGTTTTTCTGAGAATCTGTTCTGTAACGAGGAGATGATGGAGTTATCACAGCAGAGGAATTCATGGCTAGGAATTTCAGTTCTTTCATGAGTACGATAATATTTTTACTCACGTGTAAAATATCTATACTTTTCATTCGTGGCAATGAATTTCTTTCCTACGCCGATCTCTTAATCTCTGGATAGCAGAAGATGCTGTAGGCAGGTATTTCAGTGTGTACAAGGATAGCAGACATGTACCTCCAACAAACAAAAGCTTATTACATAACTGTTTTTTCGATGTCATAGTTGAAACTATGTGACCACCCCTCATAAGGAATTTTTTGTGCCTGAGAGGCAAACCTGTAAAAAATAAATTCAATGTAAAAACTCTTAACTATCTCTGATAAGAAATTACAGAATAAAACTAAATTGAATATGCGATTGTTTGAGCTGTTGTTGCGGCCAGTTGATTGACGCTGATGTTTAAGCCACCCCCCACGTACACTTGTTTGTAGCCTTAAACCCACGAATCGTTTGCCTTTCGTAGGGAATGGAATAAAATCTCCAGGCGCCCGTCATTCAATGAATTGTTCATGAGCCTCTGGTAACTATTTGTCTAGGTGAAAAGAAATTACAAATATCTTTAACTTATCAAAACTTATTTGGTGCGAAAAGTTGGAGGGCTCAGTCTGTACAAGGTACTGGAATATAACTTTGTGGGGCAAGTCTTCGTAGCCGTTGAGACGATGACGCTCGGCTCAAAGGTAGCCGGTTCAAATCCTAGGGATGAAAGATATGTTCATCTTCGTATTTAGCAGGTAAACGGAGAAAATGAGGTTGTATAAAGTTCCTCGTCGCCAGAAAGCGTCAATACTGTGCTTCAAATCCCAAACCTCTTAAGGGGGCTCATGGAATATGAGGATACTTGGCTTTCTAGATGACGGTCCGCCCATCGAATGAATTTAAGCTCGGCAGGGGTACTTGTTGTCATGGGTCAACACTTGGCTTCACTTCCTTCATTCCTCTCATTCCATATTCATACGTAACAATACAAACACATCACAGAATGCACTAGCCGTCAACGCTATGATCCACACTAGATTCATAATGCAGCCGGCTATTGCAGACCGTAACGATGAGCAGCTGGGTCACTGCAGCAAACTACATGTTGTTCTGCAGGAAGCGGAGAGAAATTGCAAAAAGCAGGGACGCAGTATCAACCGCCCAACACGTATACCTCTGCTCATTGGAAGTCATAGGGCACAGAGATTAGCATGCGCGCACGATTACCGCCACTGAGCGCTCTAAGCATATGGATTAAGGCCTCCTGGATTGAATCGAGGTACACGCCGATGACTATCCCGGAAACCACACGAGATGTTACATCCCCTTGCCAATGGAGTATCGTTTAAGCTATTGGCCGATATATTCTCATGTAATGGATGTCTATATGGCTCTGAGCACTATGGGACTTAACATCTGAGGTCTTCAGTCCCCTAGACTTAAAACTACTTAAACCTAACTAACCTAAGGACAGCACACACATCCTTGCCCGAGGCAGGATTCGAACCTGCAACCGTAGCAGCAGCGTGGTTCCGGACTGAAGTGCCTAGAACCGCTCTGCCACAGCGGCCGGCAATGGATATCTATAGACAGTCTCAGTAGCTGAGTGGTCAGCACGTCTGACTGCCTGCGATTTTTCCATGGTGGGAGGTGTGTCGCTAGGTGCACTCAGCCTCGTGATGGCAACTGAACGGCAAGCAGCGGCTCCGAGGTCTAGAAAGCCGAAAACGGCTGCTAGAGTGGCGTACTGACACCTTGGCCCTCTGCTGCTGCAGCTAACGGATGTCACATGGCAAAGAACGGCAAGGCGGTCTGTCGGCGTTGGGGGTCTTCTGTGCCTGACCGATGATGTTTGTTTGTGGTGAAATGAGGTCTCCGGCACATCTGCCATCGTTTTTCCTCAGAGAAAGATTATCCATGTCCATTTCTTCACATATGGCACGCTACAAGCTGCACATATTTTCAGTCAGACACTGCACCACGCTGTAGCTCCCAGCTTGTGTCGGATTGTATGAGAGGCACTCCTATGGCATGAACGTTCTTGTATAGCTTCTGATACCACCAAAACTCAATCCTATTGAGCAAAAAAGTTAGATTTACGCGCCTTGGACTCAGTTCCGACCAGTCCTGGTGAAATGTGGGTGGCTGTTGAAAGGTGACAGCTCGAAGTGGTTCCCCAATGCTTTCATGACCGCACGGAATACATGCCACAAAGTGTAGATGCCGTCATCAAGGTGAAATGGGGTCTTACACGCTACTAGGTACGTTCTCTAATTGGAAAAATTTGGAAATTTGTGGTAAGGACTAGGGGACCAAATCGTTGAGGTCATCGGTCCCTAGGCTTACGCACTACTTAATCTAACTTAAACTAACTTAAGCTAAGGACAACACACACACACCCATTCCCGAGGGAAGACTCGAACCTCCGACGGGGCGAGTCGCGTGAACCGTGACATGTTGCC
This sequence comes from Schistocerca serialis cubense, assembly GCF_023864345.2. Lineage (NCBI taxonomy): Eukaryota > Metazoa > Arthropoda > Insecta > Orthoptera > Acrididae > Schistocerca > Schistocerca serialis. Next base: position 342,720,031 of record NC_064638.1, on the reverse strand, counting down.
TGAGACCGCCCGGATACCCCGCATGGCTTCTCTAATTCAATGTGTGTAGGTCGAAGGAAGCGAATGGCAAACATGTCCATTAAGACTGTAAGTAGACTGTTTAGGATTTTATATTGGTAACGCCACGTAGAGCTCTGTATGAAAATCATTGGCTGTGCTGTGTGTAGTCTGTTGCTGGTTTGCATTGTTGGAATTTGCTATTGTAGTGTTGGGCAGTTGGCTGTTAACAGCGCGTACCATTGTGCAGTTGGATGTGAGCCGCCAGCAGTGGTGGATGTGGGGAGAGAGATGGCGGAGTTTTGAGAGCGGATGATCTGGACGTGTGTCTGTCAGAAAAAGGAAATTTCTAAAGATGGATGTCATGAATTGATAGATACATATATGATGACTTTTGAACACTATTATGGTAAATACATTGTTTGTTCTCTACCAAATTCTTTCATTTGCTAACTATGCCTATCAGTAGTTAGTGCCTTCTGTAGTTTGAATCTTTTATTTAGCTAGCAGTATCGGCGCTCGCCATATTTCAGTAGTTCGAGTAACGAAGATTTTGTGAGGTGAGTGATTCATGGAAGGTATAGGTTACTTGTAGTCGGGCCATACTATTGTAGGGATTATTAAAAGTCAGATTGCGTCGCGCAAAAAATATTGTGTCAGTTTAGTGATGATCAGAATAAATAAAGAGAGAAATGTCTGAGTACGTTCAGTTTTGTGAGTAAAAACTGTGGAATGTGCTTGTAAAACCTCAGAAAGGTTCTGCCTATCAGTGTCATTACAATTCTCAATTGTTTGAATTTTATTGTGTGTTAACTCATTAGTATTAAATGCGCCGCCGATATCATCCCTCTCAATACTTGCAGAGTGATTGTTAGTGTCAAGTTCCGTCGAAAATTCCGAACTGTTCTCTAACAGGAGGTAAAGCCGATTAATTTCCTCGTCATGGTTTGAGAGCCAATCTTCAAATTTCAAAGCTATTGACTTACCTTCTTTCTCTAAACTTATTTCAGCATCATGAAAGTTTAAGTTTGCTTTATATTCATTCAAAAAGTCTACTCCCAATATAATTTCCGTCGACAGTAACGGAACAATAAGAAAGTTCATAGAGAAGCTGTGGCTTTGACAAAGGAATTCTAAGTTGGTTTGTTCGCGTACATCTACACTTTTTCCAAAAATTGCACCTTGTAATTTAATCTTACGTAACGGAAGTGTGGGGCAATCGTTCGATTTGTTGCATTTGCTAAAGGCTGTTTCACTAATTACTGAAATGGGACTGCCAGAGTCAAGTATTGCCGTAAATTTACTGTAATGTGAATTACAGGATATGCAGTGTTGATATGTTTTACGTCATGTTCCTGGAGTAAGACGTCCCTAATGTCTTCCATTTTTATGTAATTACTAGCCACGGCGGCTACGTCGTCAACTTCATAAGTACATTTTGTGGCTGCCAGTGGTGTGAGTCATTGCCTACTGTCTCTTTGAAGGCGTGCGTCGTTATTGGGATTTGGAGACCTAACTTCTACAAATTCACATTGTCGAGACGGCCCTGCCCTATTTGAATCCCGCCAGTTCTGATGAAATTCAGGTCTATGGTTATGTCAGTAGTTTCCATAGTTTCTTATTTGTCGGTCATGTGGTGGAGAATTTCTTTCGGAATCGTAACTGCGCGGTGGACCGTTGCGTCTAAAATTGTTCTGTCGCCCTTGATAATAATTATTTTGGTTCCCATATTGTCTGTTTCTCTGATTGTCTCTGTGATAGTCATTACCACGGAGAGGTGATCTTTCTCTGTAATTATTACTACTCTCCCAACGGTTGTTATACGGGTGGTGTCTGTTTTGGTCACGATTTGCGTTGTAAGAATAGCCTTGTCGTGTCCAGTTATTATTTCTTTCATCACGGAATTGTGACGGATGTGACCTGTAATTGTTGTGTTCCTGTTTTCGCGTCCCGCGATTGTCAGTGTCAATTTCTAATTCTTATAAGAGTCATTGAAAAGCTTCAATGTCGTCTTTGCAACGTCCTGCCAAAATAATATGTCTTAAATGTTCACAATTTGATGAAGCAAATGTGGATGAGTTCTGAGGGGTTGGATGGGTTTGACAGGTACTGATTCTTGTGCAACATGTCTTCAAAATATTTCACAAGACTGGAAAATTCAGATTGTTCGAAATGTTTCATCATTATGATGCTACGTTTTACTCGGTCTTGTGTAGCTTGAGACCAGTATTCTGAGAGGAAGGCATGATAAAATTCTCCTTCACTGTGACAATCGTGAATGACCGATCGCATTCTTACAGCTGGTTCATTCTCTAAGTAGCCACACATAAATTCTATCTGTGCTCTAATGACCAGTTGGGAGGAAAACAATGAGAGAATTGATGAAGCCACGCTTGTGGATGAATGTCGTTGCCAGAATTCTTAAATGTTTTGAATTTACGTGTAGTAATGAACAGCTTATAGTCAAAATCATCATGTCGGGGATTCGCATATCGGTCATTGCTACGTCGTTTCGGCGGTTCTATCTCAAAATTCGGTGCACCTTGCCAATTTCTTTCATAATTTCCGAAATGCCCTGTGTTATTATTTTGTGGCTTTTCCGTATTTCTAACTCTCTCTTCCCGTGTTGGAGCGCGAGTGTCCTCTGAAATATGTAATTCTTGTATTACTTGTGCCAACTGATCTTGTACTTCCCAGATTTCTCTTTTGTGTTGCGTATTAATTTGATTCTGATTTTGTTTGAATTTCTTAATTTGTTCATACTCTTCTGTGTCAGTGAATGCTACAGGTCTTGTGTCATTCAGATCATCATCTACCTTAGTAGCTAAGTTAGTGAACTGATCCGAAAGTTCGGCTACTTTCACCGATAGCGAACTTATTTCCTCAGTGTGTTTTTCTGAACCAAGTTTCAGAGTGTCCATTTGTGTTGAAATCGTATCTACTGTGTCCTTTAAGTTTTCCTGCGTAAGTTGCGTAACCGAATCGGTAGATGCAACTGAGTCAATTTTAACTTGCAAGGTGTCGTGATTTTCTTGAACAATAGTTTGCAGTTCCTTTATGGCTGCTTCGTGACTCTGTAATGCATTTTCACGACGCGAAAAAATGGGTTTCAAATGCTCACAAATTTGTGTTTTTACATCATTACAGACTTTTTGACATTTCAAATCGATTTTAAGTAACTCAGCAGTTAAACCTTCACGTGTTTCTTCAAGCGTGGTGTCTAACTTTTGAAGCTGTTGCTGTGACTGTTTTTGATTTTGTTCCATTGCGTCTAACTGTTGCTGTTTTTGTCTCTGGTGTTGTTCCATTGTGTCTAACTTTTGAAGATTTTGTTCCATTGTGTCTAAATTTTGAAGATTTTATCCCATTTGTTTCTGATTTTGTTCAAGCGTTGTGTCTAACTTTTGTAGTCTTTGTCCCATTTGTTGCATTACCTGTATTAACAATGCACTGGTGTCTGAAACATGTTCCTCAGTGCTATTCGTCAGTGCACTTGAACCGGCAATATTCGCATTTTGAAAAGCAGAAAATGTGTCTGGACTTATTTGAGAAAACGGTGAGGGCGCAAAACCTGAATCTACAGTATTTACAAGATTATGTCCCTTCATTTCGGATTCCTGAGGGGAGCTGTTGCCGACCGATCGATCGATAATGCTTCCCTGTTCACTAATTGTTTCACTGTTTACACCATTATTTGCAGCCCGCTCCATTTCCCTATGCACAATTAGCAAATTACTACTTTGAACATTAAATAATTCATTACTCGGTGGCGCTAACACACTGCTTTCGTCTTCACCGTCATTTCTCAGTTTACTTTGGAGCCTAGTATTATGTTTTTCACACGCCATTATTGTCGCAATATTTCACACGATAACACAGAAAAGCACAATTTGAAGAGGAAAATAAAAAAACACATTAACATAGCACTGAAAATAATATCTCGTTAATTGCTAGTGCAACTGCAAAATACTTGGTGCAAATCTACATGCATGCACAACTCTTTTACCCTACAACAATGAAAAACTACAACTACAAAGGAAATTCTCTCTATAATTACGCTTTAGAAATAAACAATAACTACACTAATTACACAAACTACAAAAAAAAATCAGAAGATTCCAGTGAGGTATCCTCGTGCGTGCATTTGATATCTTTGTTATTGTAATTATGAAAAATTTCTTCAAATCTGTATTGGCCACTGTCCAAAACAATTTGTAAAAATTTTTGTGGGGAGCATGAGGGCTATGTAAGTAGGCTGTTTAGGTTTTTATATTGGTAACGCCACGTAGAGCTCTGTATGAAAATCACTGGCTGTGCTGTGTGCAGTCTGTTGTTGGTTTGCATTGTTGGAATTTGCTATTGTGTGTGTATATATATATATATATATATATATATATATACACACACTACTGGAAATGGAAAAAAGAACACATTGACATCGGTGTGTCAGACCCACCATACTTGCTCTGGACACTGCGAGAAGGCTGTACAAGCAATGATCACACGCACGGCACAGCGGACACACCAGGAACCGCGGTGTTGGCCGTCGAATGGCGCTAGCTGCGCAGCATTTGTGCACCGCCGCCGTCAGTGTCAGCCAGTTTGCCGTGGCATACGGAGCTCCATCGCAGTCTTTAACACTGGTAGCATGCCGCGACAGCGCGGACGTGAACCGTATGTGCAGTTGACGGACTTTGAGCGAGGGCGTATAGTGGGCATGCGGGAGGCCGGGTGGACGTACCGCCGAATTGCTCAACACGTGGGGCGTGAGGTCTCCACAGTACATCGATGTTGTCGCCAGGGGTCGGCGGAAGGTGCACGTGCCCGTCGACCTGGGACCGGACCGCAGCGACGCACGGATGCACGCCAAGACCGTAGGATCCTACGCAGTGCCGTAGGGGACCGCACCGCCACTTCCCAGCAAATTAGGGACACTGTTGCTCCTGGGGTATCGGCGAGGACCATTCGCAACCGTCTCCATGAAGCTGGGCTACGGTCCCGCACACCGTTAGGCCGTCTTCCGCTCACGCCCCAACATCGTGCAGCCCACCTCCAGTGGTGTCGCGACAGGCGTGAATGGAGGGACGAATGGAGACGTGTCGTCTTCAGCGATGAGAGTCGCTTCTGCCTTGGTGCCAATGATGGTCGTATGCGTGTTTGGCGCCGTGCAGGTGAGCGCCACAATCAGGACTGCATACGACCGAGGCACACTGGGCCAACACCCGGCATCATGGTGTGGGGAGCGATCTCCTACACTGACCGTACATCACTGGTGATCGTCGAGGGGACACTGAATAGTGCACGGTACATCCAAACCGTCATCGAACCCATCGTTCTACCATTCCTAGACCGGCAAGGGAACTTGCTGTTCCAACAGGACAATGCACGTCCGCATGTATCCCGTGCCAACCAACGTGCTCTAGAAGGTGTAAGTCAACTACCCTGGCCAGCAAGATCTCCGGATTTGTCCCCCATTGAGCATGTTTGGGACTGGATGAAGCGTCGTCTCACGCGGTCTGCACGTCCAGCACGAACGCTGGTCCAACTGAGGCGCCAGGTGGAAATGGCATGGCAAGCCGTTCCACAGGACTACATCCAGCATCTCTACGACAGTCTCCATGGGAGAATAGCAGCCTGCATTGCTGCGAAAGGTGGATATACACTGTACTAGTGCCGACATAGTGCATGCTCTGTTGCCTGTGTCTATGTGCCTGTGGTTCTGTCAGTGTGATCATGTGATGTATCTGACCCCAGGAATGTGTCAATAAAGTTTCCCATTCCTGGGACAATGAATTCACGGTGTTCTTATTTCAATTTCCAGGAGTGTATATATATATATACACTCCTGGAAATGGAAAAAAGAACACATTGACACCGGTGTGTCACACCCACCATACTTGCTCCGGACACTGCGAGAGGGCTGTACAAGCAATGATCACACGCACGGCACAGCGGACACACCAGGAACCGCGGTGTTGGCCGTCGAATGGCGCTAGCTGCGCAGCATTTGTGCACCGCCGCCGTCAGTGTCAGCCAGTTTGCCGTGTCATACGGAGCTCCATCGCAGTCTTTAACACTGGTAGCATGCCGCGACAGCGTGGACGTGAACCGTATGTGCAGTTGACGGACTTTGAGCGAGGGCGTATAGCGGGCATGCGGGAGGCCGGGTGGACGTACCGCCGAATTGCTCAACACGTGGGGCGTGAGGTCTCCACAGTACATCGATGTTGTCGCCAGGGGTCGGCGGAAGGTGCACGTGCCCGTCGACCTGGGACCGGACCGCAGCGACGCACGGATGCACGCCAAGACCGTAGGATCCTACGCAGTGCCGTAGGGGACCGCACCGCCACTTCCCAGCAAATTAGGGACACTGTTGCTCCTGGGGTATCGGCGAGGACCATTCGCAACCGTCTCCATGAAGCTGGGCTACGGTCCCGCACACCGTTAGGCCGTCTTCCGCTCACGCCCCAACATCGTGCAGCCCGCCTCCAGTGGTGTCGCGACAGGCGTGAATGGAGGGACGAATGGAGACGTGTCGTCTTCAGCGATGAGAGTCGCTTCTGCCTTGGTGCTAATGATGGTCGTATGCGTGTTTGGCGCCGTGCAGGTGAGCGCCACAATCAGGACTGCATACGACCGAGGCACACAGGGCCAACACCCGGCATCATGGTGTGGGAAGCGATCTCCTACACTGGCCGTACACCACTGGTGATCGTCGAGGGGACACTGAATAGTGCACGGTACATCCAAACCGTCATCGAACCCATCGTTCTACCATTCCTAGACCGGCAAGGGAACTTGCTGTTCCAACAGGACAATGCACGTCCACATGTATCCCGTGCCACCCAACGTGCTCTAGAAGGTGTAAGTCAACTACCCTGGCCAGCAAGATCTCCGGATCTGTCCCCCATTGAGCACGTTTGGGACTGGATGAAGCGTCGTCTCACGCGGTCTGCACGTCCAGCACGAACGCTGGTCCCACTGAGGCGCCAGGTGGAAATGGCATGGCAAGCCGTTCCACAGGACTACATCCAGCATCTCTACGACAGTCTCCATGGGAGAATAGCAGCCTGCATTGCTGCGAAAGGTGGATATACACTGTACTAGTGCCGACATAGTGCATGCTCTGTTGCCTGTGTCTATGTGCCTGTGGTTCTGTCAGTGTGATCATGTGATGTATCTGACCCCAGGAATGTGTCAATAAAGTTTCCCCTTCCTGGGACAATGAATTCACGGTGTTCTTATTTCAATTTCCAGGAGTGTATTTTATGACTTTTGAACACTATTAAGGTAAATACATTGTTTGATCTCTATCAAAATCTTTCATTTGCTAACTATGCCTATCATTAGTTAGTGACTTCAGTAGTTAGAATCTTTTATTTAGCTGGCAGTATTGGCGCTCGCTGTATTGCAGTAGTTCGAGTAATGAAGATTTTTGTGAGATAAGTGATTTATGAAAGGTATAGGTTATTGTTAGTCAAGCCATTCTATTGTAGCGATTATTAAAATTCAGATTGCGTTGCGCTAAAAATATTGTGTCAGTTTAGTGATGATCAGAATAAATAAAGAGAGAAATGTCTGAGTACGTTCAGTTTTGCTCAACTGTTTGAAAATCAAATAATGTAAGGGGTTTACCAGCACAATAATTCATAGATTTTTCTAAGGGGACGTTTCAAGACCTTGTCCAAGCACCTTTGTCATTCATATTCATTTGACTGAAGTCTAGCAATATCAAACATAGGTCTTAATTAGAGGAATAAACCTGTAAGAATGTGCATCTGAAGCACAGAATTGTATAGAAGTGAATCACGGACTGTGGAAAAATTGGAAAAGAAGAAAATGGAAGCGTGCTGGAGACTGTTATTTACAAATGAGTTCTTATGTGACTCTGCCTTCTTAAGAATTTGCACGTGGGCATCTCTGCTGAGATCCGCAGGAGCAATCGTAAATAGAACAGGCTGCCACAGAATGGGATTATCTGTAACAATGCTGGTAATAGTCATCATGCCTCATTCACACGCTCCTCTATCTTAGTTGCATGTTCGATGTTTTCACGTGCAGGTACACCACATTTAGCAACTGAGTACAAACTGTAGCATGCTCCCCAGTTGTTTCCAGCTATTTTGTGAAATAGACTTACTTTTGAGACAGGTTAGTGCAGTACTGCTTAAATGACAGTGTCCAGCAGAGGATGACATCTAGTTTTTTAGGGAAGTAGTCATGGGAAACTTCGACCTCACCGAGTCATTTCCGTGTGTCTCTTATGGAGAGATGGAACGCTGAGACCTATATTTTAAATGGGGTTTGGTTGAAGTCTCCAATTGGAACAGAATGCATTCGATGTGGTAAGGTTAGTAGCTGACATGTCTTGGACATAAAAATTAAACATAATCGAAGCCAGAACATGTCCTTGAGACAGGCCGCGGTTCATGTCTAGCTTTTCCATTAAGTAGTAGTAGCAGTAACTTTATTCATCCGTAGTTCTCTTTTTACAAGGATATAGAACATGTGAAAGTATTTACAAATTTAGATCAATTTAAAATAAGCTAATTCGTATACACATGTAATTACAGACTTTTAGTTGGAGACAATCATTAGATTTACTCCTGGTATACAACACTTTTTTTTACAAATAACTTATTAAATAACGTAATGCCACACTGTTCACTCATATCTCACTATCAGTCGCTTCACATACTATACACACATTGTTTCATAACACTTCACTCACTACACACACACACACTGACACACACACACATTATACACATATTGTTTCATAACACTTCACGCACTACACACACACATACACACACACACACACACACACATACACACACTCTAGTGATCTCTGGGCCATTTTCTGTACTGCAACTTCCCATCTGCTATCCTGAAAAACTGAGTCAGCATCCCTCCATAATGAGTGAGATGTTGAGCTCAGAAAGAGGAAGAGGTGTTAGTATTGTGCTGTGTACAGCTTGGGAATAAGTATTTCTAAAAATGAAAAAAAGAAGGAAAAAAACATGAAGTGAAGGTGTTATGTGGAATGTTGGATATTTTATAATCACTATTATTATTATTTATTTGTATAACATTTTTTATCAAACCTCTACTCTGTTTTAGCTAAGTAATCCTTCAATGTATAAAATGTATTGCATAACAGGTGCTTTTTAGCTGCCTTTTTAAATAAGTGTATTTTTGCAATTTCTTTAATCTCTTTTGGTAATTTAATGTACAGTTGTAGAATAAGCTGTTTTGAGTTTTATGTTTATTTTTTCTTGGTAAATCTAAGTCGTTGCATGGTCATGGACAGAGCTCTTTGTGCAGTAATTACCAATGTTAGTTTAAGAAACTGAAAACCTGCGATAAGAGTGCAAGTTATTGAATACGTTTCTGATAGAAATAACATCAATAAACTTGAACGTCACCCCCCCCCCCCCTTCCGTAATCTACCGACAGATCCACGAAAGCTGCAACAAATTTGAGGCCTCTCTGAAATCCAGATTCAACCAATGTTGTAAGCGTTACCACCTAATGGCAGCAATTCTCATCTTTCTCTAAAGCCACCCAGCTCGACGGAGATTATTTTTTCAATGGATTCTAGTATGCAACTGAGAATTACCCTCAGCAGTAATTTATGTGTCTTGTTGAGTAGAGAGATGGGTCGATGCATAGCCACATCAGTTGCATCTTTGCTCCATGTGGCCGTTCGCGGATGATGCTGTTATGGACAGAGAAGTCACAACGCAGGAAGATTGTAGGTATGTTCAGGAAGACTCGGAGAGGATCGACGCTTAGTGCAGGTGTTGACAGTTGATCCTCAACATATATAAAAGTAACGTAATACTCATAAATAGCCAGAAACATCCATTATCGAACGATGACACGATTACTGAAAATCACTAGAATCATCGCATTCATTAAAAATTTAATATTGTACTATGTAGTGACAAGGAGAAACGAGCGCGTCAAACTAATCGCTGGTAAGGCAGATGCCAGGCAGTTCCATTGCAAAAACCCTTAGGAAGTTAAGCCATCCATGAAGCACGTTGTAAAGCCGAAAACGCAGATGAAATACCTTCTGGGCCATCCAAAATTTTTCGCCATTTTATATCCGTTGATAACTTGTACTGAACTTCTGAATCTGTATGCTTTATTACAGAAACTATATTTAATACGTAATCGATATAACAGTGTATTTTTTTCTGGCGGTGTATAATTGATTGTGATTGTAACGAATATATTGCAAATTGCTGTGTAATAACCAAGGGAACTTTATTTAAATGTATCGATACCGACGACGAAATGGCAGTAGCTGCGCCATTGGTTATCTTTTGAGTATGGAGAGTGTCTCGCGTTGTGAGCAGAGAGGAACCAGAGCAGCTTGAATCTTGAAAAGAGTGGGGAAGCGTTTGTTGGGAGTGCCCGCAGACGCGGTGTGCAGCCATGATCGCGCCAGTGAGGCGCGCGTAATTCGTTAACCCACGAGCATTGAGAGCACGGTAGGAGAGGACAGGCGGAGGAAGCTGCAGTTCTAACTACTAATTGTCCCATAACTATCCGTCGCTCTGGAGACGACTTGGGGCTCTCAACCAGGTGCAGTAGCAGCAGCGGCAGCTCAGTATTGTCGTCAGCTACATTCTTCGTCGTCCGCACAGCTACATCATCATAATACTTGAAGTGACGGATATAGTATTGTAGAGGCATTACCCAGTGACATGAATAACTTGAATAATAATCTACAATAGTTATAACTTGTAAGGTAACTGTGTTGTCATTGTCCCCGGACATTATTACTAAGCAGAGTACCTTCCCTTTCCATCAATCACCGAGTGTCGTAAGAATACGAAAAATGATTAACTATCTACTGCCAGTTTTTTTGTCTGGTAATGTCCAGTTTCAGTTAAATTTTCTGCCTCAGTAACTGTTCACTCTTGTATTTCATAACAGAGGCATGACTAGTTTGCAATTTTGAGTAACTTCATTCACTTAAATTAACGTAAAATTTCAGTTTCAAAACTAGTAACTAAAGATACAGCACAAATTAACCCATTTCTGCCTGAATTATTTTTTTCTTCTGATTTGTACAAATTATATATTTATGTGTTTATTGTTATCAAAGAAAAGCAATACAACAACCAAAACAAAAAATAATCAATAACTGAAACAAAAAAATGGCGGAACATATACACTCCTGGAAATTGAAATAAGAACACCGTGAATTCATTGTCCCAGGAAGGGGAAACTTTATTGACACATTCCTGGGGTCAGATACATCACATGATCACACTGACAGAACCACAGGCACATAGACACAGGCAACAGAGCATGCACAATGTCGGCACTAGTACAGTGTATATCCACCTTTCGCAGCAATGCAGGCTGCTATTCTCCCATGGAGACGATCGTAGAGATGCTGGATGTAGTCCTGTGGAACGGCTTGCCATGCCATTTCCACCTGGCGCCTCAGTTGGACCAGCGTTCGTGCTGGACGTGCAGACCGCGTGAGACGACGCTGCATCCAGTCCCAAACATGCTCAATGGGGGACAGATCTGGAGATCTTGCTGGCCAGGGTAGTTGACTTACACCTTCTAGAGCACGTTGGGTGGCACGGGATGCATGCGGACGTGCATTGTCCTGTTGGAACAGCAAGTTCCCTTGCCGGTCTAGGAATGGTAGAACGATGGGTTCGATGACGGTTTGGATGTACCGTGCACTATTCAGTGTCCCCTCGACGATCACCAGTGGTGTACGGCCAGTGTAGGAGATCGCTCCCCACACCATGATGCCGGGTGTTGGCCCTGTGTGCCTCGGTCGTATGCAGTCCTGATTGTGGCGCTCACCTGCACGGCGCCAAACACGCATACGACCATCATTGGCACCAAGGCGGAAGCGACTCTCATCGCTCAAGACGACACGTCTCCATTCGTCCCTCCATTCACGCCTGTCGCTACACCACTGGAGGCGGGCTGCACGATGTTGGGGCGTGAGCGGAAGACGGCCTAACGGTGTGCGGGACCGTAGCCCAGCTTCATGGAGACGGTTGCGAATGGTCCTCGCCGATACCCCAGGAGCAACAGTGTCCCTAATTTGCTGGGAAGTGGCGGTGCGGTCCCCTACGGCACTGCGTAGGATCCTACGGTCTTGGCGTGCATCCGTGCGTCGCTGCGGTCCGGTCCCAGGTCGATGGGCACGTGCACCTTCCGCCGACCACTGGCGACAACATCGATGTACTGTGGAGACCTCACGCCCCACGTGTTGAGCAATTTGGCGGTACGTCCACCCGGCCTCCCGCATGCCCACTATACGCCCTCGCTCAAAGTCCGTCAACTGCACATACGGTTCACGTCCACGCTGTCGCGGCATGCTACCAGTGTTAAAGACTGCGATGGAGCTCCATATGCCACGGCAAACTGGCTGACACTGACGGCGGCGGTGCACAAATGCTGCGCAGCTAGCGCCATTCGACGGCCAACACCGCGGTTCCTGGTGTGTCCGCTGTGCCGTGCGTGTGATCATTGCTTGTACAGCCCTCTCGCAGTGTCCGGAGCAAGTATGGTGGGTCTGACACACCGGTGTCAATGTGTTCTTTTTTCCATTTCCAGGAGTGTATGTCATGCTAGGCAGAACATACATTTTAGGTAGAATATATGACAGCAAGTAAAATAATACACTGTATGTGATTTACATCACGTTCAGGCGACAGTACTCACTTTCTGTGATATGGCACAAAACATTCTATGTCCAAATCAACATCACATTTGCAGCACATTGTTCTTGGGGTTCCTTTGCAGTTTTCCTCCCCACAGCGTCTTCTTTTTTTCTGTGGCACCATGGCTACCAGATGATTTGTTTCATCATATCTACTATGACGCAGCACTCTGCCCTGGTTTGAATTACCTGCAGGGCGTCCAGGACCTCTTGGTACTGCAGCATTGGAAGTCAGGTAATATTTCACAATGTAGCGCCGGAAGTGCACCTGAGGGATATTTATACCAGTCTTTCTATGAAGAAGCCACCCATTATGTATAGAGATATCTAGAAGCCATGTAAAAATTGGCGACCACCATTTCTTTCCTCTGACATTCACTCTATATAACGCTACATTTTGATCCATTCGGTCAGTCCCTCCCATATTTTTGTTGTATTCTCCAATTACATTAGGTCGAGGTACAAGTATTCTTTCCTTCTCTTGTCTAGAGTATCGGGGCAACGGTGCTGACTGTTCTGATACCATGACTTGTGGAAGCAATTGTTACTGCAGAATTATCTAACCATTTGCCAACGATTATTCCACTTTCCTTGCTGCTCTTGTAATCAAAATCTCCTCTCTTATTCCTTTTGGACATAGTGTTAGAACGTATGGGATGACACTTTTTAGACAGACGATTATCACGAATAGTCCCAGTTGCACCAAAACCTCGTTGCTTCAGGTAAATCAACAATGTTTGTGATGTAAACAGGTTGTCAAAATAAAACCTGTAGGGAAAATGTTTGTTCTTTTCAGGAGGAGAATCGATCATTGGAATCAAAGTATACTTCATCGATTCAGTGAGAATAAATTCAATTACTTCGTCGTTCCAAAATAATTCGAAGCACTGAAGTAGAGACAAGTTTCTGTATTTACTATAATCACTCTCAGATCGTCTTTTTTCCACTCTCTGATTACAGTTTTTAAGATCTGTGACTTTTCCTGTTCATCTGGTTTATCATCAGGAGAGAAATTAATCTCAGGTTCACTACCTAACCTGTGTTTACTTGCTAAAACCACTTCTGCACTAGCCTGGAGTTGCCTTGGTCCAAGATTGTCGATGTTTCCTCCCCCATCTTCTTCCCCAGAATCTTCATTCGAATCCACATTAGGTTCAGGAGGTTCAATAAATATATGTTGCATCTTCTTCTCCCCTTCAAGAACAGCCAGGATCTCATGGAGAGATAGACCTCTAAAGAGAACGAATCGTTATCTTCACGGTTTTGCCTAGCATGACATATATGCGACACAAAATTAAAACTGTATTTGGAGCCAAAAAAAAAGAATTTGCATTTTGTAGAGAACCATTAACATCAATTTCAGTATTTTTAACATTATGATCAACCATAATTTAAACAAATTGTATTATAATTTGCGATAAAAAATGATACTTACTTCTTATTCCAAGACATAATCTCACTCAGAAAAGTCTTCCGTACTTGAAGCACCAGTTACTGACCACTTAATGCTTGCAACTGACTGAAACCTACCTAAACATGAACAACAAAGCCTCCTTATCTGAAACCCATACAACAATAGCCACTCCAAATGCAGGCATTGTTGCCAATGAGAGAAAACAATGACAGGCTGTTCCGTGACATATATGTTACGTTAGGCAGATATGGGTTAAGAGTGCGCTATTTCATTTATTCTGTATTTAGCTTAACAAGTGATTTCTGCTGTCTTGGTATGTATATTATTGTTGTTATTTTAAAAGTAACGTCAGTTGTTCATTTGCTAAAAGTAAATTCAATTCAATCTTATCAACAGTAAATTACTTGCCTTTTTCTAAATTTTGCTTTACGTTACAATGTGGTTACTGAAAGTCATTTTTTACGTAACAAAGTTTAACTTAAGCCAGTCATTTATTTATCCGATAATTTCATTCAACTTCACTTTCAAAATTTAGTGTTTCAGAATAAGTAACTGCAAGCTCTGTGCTTTCTGATTCACTTATTTTCTCGTGAAATATTGTGTTGTGAAAAATCGTGACAACCTTCTGTTATCACGCCAGTGATTATTTGCTTAAATTTCTTTGCCATTATCTTTCTTAAGGTTCTGGAGATTTATTGCCGAAGCAGGCTGGTGAGCGTTTAATTATCCCCCTTTTAGCTAATCAGTGTTTTCTTAATATTATCGGTAATTTTTGTAGTAAATATTACGTGATATCCCTTCCCCCCCCCCCCCCCCCCCCTGTGTAGTTCGTGAGCGATTGCAGTATATTCCTTCCACATCAAAATTAACATCAGTATAGAATATATTTAGAATAGATTCTTCCTTCAGAGGGATCTTTTGTACACTTTCCTGCGAGTAACTTGTGTTATTTTCCTTCAGTAGCGCGAGCACTACACACTAAAAAATTTGATTAGGCATATGCGATCACGATCAGTTATTTCGCAATCCAGTAGACCGATTAGGAAGGGCGAGGTTAAAAGGTATTTGAGTACTGCTCTTCAGTCTGGAAGTCATAACACATAGGTCTGATAGAGGAAATATTCAAAGAAGGGCAGCTCGTTTCGCCACAGCTTCATCTAGTAAGCAGGTAAACATCGCGGAGATGTTCATCTCTTTTCAGTGGCAGACGCTACAAAAGAAGCGTTTTGCACCTCAGAGTGGTTTGCTGTAAGAAATTCTGAGATCGTACGTGCCTAAAGAATAAAAAAAAGTATGCTCTTTCGAATATTTTACGAAAAGGTAAAAGAAGAGAGATTGGAGGCCACACAGCTGCCTGCCAAGAATCTTTCTTCCCTCGCGCCTACCGTGACTGGAAGGCTCCACCATACGCTGAAAGGTGCTTACAGAGAATACGTTCAGAAACAATATGGAAAGCTTGCAAGTGTGTTGCGGTGTAGCTTGTGCTGAGAAATAACTGTTAAGAAAAAACCAGATACGTTGCACCATTTCCGATTTAATTAGCATTGACATTATGCAGTCAGGGCAATGGGCGTGCAAATTCAACCAGCTACACGTGCTGAAACGCGGTAATGCACAGACGTCTGTGAGTGCGTGTGTTGCCTGTAACTGAAGTGCTCATCACCAGTTAAAATGTACCGTTTTCGGATGTGACAAATTATAGCTGGGTGAGCAAAAGCTACGTTTGTTCGGTCTGAGGAAACCAAACGAAAAATATTTGGTGGCGACACCGTCTCTCACAGGCTGATTGACTTTGTGCACACGACGACCTGACTGGCTACCTTCAGTGTTAATTACAATGGAAACGGCGCATCGTATCGAATTCTTTTCTTAACAATTATTTTTCATTGATCTGATGTTATTACATTTTCCCGCAGACATATTGACTCTCAACTTCATCTTCGATAAGGGTAGAAGTAAGGATAGAAGCTGAAGTGATGGATTAATATTTGTACCAAGGCCAGGACTCGAACCCGGGTATTCGGCTTTCTAGGCATATGTGCCACCCACTACACAACCCTGGCGTTGTGGCTAACATAGCTGCGTGGAATACCCTATTCCAATGCCCTCTCTGACACAGACTTCAATTTACACCTCAGTCCATCCTTATTTTCCCCTTCTAAATTGTCAGTATTGCTGAGGCTCCTCGATACTGGAATAGCATCCCAGTTTACTAGGCTAGGGAGATGATGTACTATCCACTACACCACCCTGGCATTGTAGCTAGCACAGCTGCATAGAATACCCTAATCCAATGCCATCCCTAAATCAGCCTTCAACTCACACCTCAGCCCATCTTGATCTAATTCATTACTTCGGCTTCTATCCTTATCGAAGATAAAAGTTGAGGCAATATGTCTCTAGGAAAATTTAATTACGGAAGATCAACAGATCACTTAAGCTTGAAGTACAGGCAGGATTTCCCCCCTACGTACGAAGCTAGGGTGCAATTCCAGTATCGGAGAACCTTGGCAACAAGACGATTTAAAAAGAGAAAAAAATCAAGATGGGCTGAGGTGTGAAATGAAGCTTGTGTTAGGAAGGACTTTGGACTAAGGTATTCGGTGTAGCTGTGTTAGACACAATGCCATGGTGGTGTAGTGGACACCAAACCTGCGGAGTAAGCAGGAGACCTGAGTTGATGTCCTGACATTGCCACAAATTTTAATTCAATACTTCAGCTTCTATCCTTATCGAATTCTATACCCTACCCTGCAGTAACCTTACAAGCTTTTCAAACTGTTTCTGACCACATTGTAGATGAAGATATTTCAAAATTGCATATCTTTAGCTTTCTTAAACATTTTAAGTAGTCTACCAGTTGGAAATATTTCGTAGAAGAATTCTAGCAACCATCGTTTCGTCCCGGGGTCTGGAGCTTTAAAGAACTCCGAATACACTCCACGATCGATGGTAAACACCACTCTAACGAACAGAAATCGATCCTGCTCTTTGGTGTTTACAAACTTTTTCAGTCGCAGCTACTACCGGAGGCTATAGCGGATAGATTCGCAAACGTTGGTCACGCATTATGAGGCAAGACTGCAGGAACGCCCCCCGCCCCCCGCCCTGGTCCGTCGAATGCACTCACGCACGGCCGCAGTTGGCGCGCATCCACCAGCAGCACGAGGCGGCGCGGACGGTTCACTCACTTTTGGCAGAGCGGCTGGGAGTGGTACTGGATGTAGGTTGTCTGTGAACCGGATCGGCGGCGTGTTTTTCTCCGCGCCGGCCCATCTGGGTTAGTGAGGCGGCATTACCATGCGCAGCAGTACCCGTACGCGGTGGCTCTCGCGGCAGTGCGCGCGCTAGCTCTCAGCGCTGGAAAGCCGCCGAGGACGCTCCGGAGGGGCACACCTCGCGAGCTTCTGGGCTTGCCACCACCACACTGCTTCCATAGCGAACCGAGCAACAACCAAACAGTGGAACACGTGCAGTGCGAAACTGAGGGGACCGAAATACTTTTCAGATTCAACGTTGCAAGTGAAAAACAAAAGCAACCCTGTTTTCTAACCCTCCAGTTTTGTTGTTTTCCTCGTGGTTCTTGTTCTTCAGACTAGTATGACGCAGCTCTCCACTCTAATCTATCTTCATCAAGCCTCCTCATCTCTGCATAACTATCGAACCCACATACTTTTGAAATTGCTTACTGTACTTAAGACTTGGGCTCCTTCTAGAATTTTTACCCTCCAAACTTCCCTCCATTACCAACTGGTGATTCCTTGATGCCTCAGGATGTGTCCTACCAAGCGATCCTTTCTTTAAGTCAAGTTATGCCAAAAACATTTTTATTTCCCAGTCGAATTCAGTTTCACCCCGTTACTCATCCGATCTTCCCTAGATCTTCATCATACTCCTGTAACACCACAAGGCTTATATTCTCTTCTTGTCAGGACATTTATCGTCCACATTTCACTTCCGCACTAAGCTACACTCCAGGCGAACACACTCAGAAAACACTTCCTAGACTTACAGTCTGTTAAGTAAGAGCGTGGTCGGCATTAGACACAGATATCGCCTTAATTCTTTCACAGCCCAATAGAAGGAACCTTTCTCCTTCACGCAGTGTCCATAAAGCATTAGTTTATTTCGAATTTTTAGCTGAGATACACAAGAAGAGACATGAGTGCAGCTTACGCGTCACGTCAGTGCGTTTCTCCGTGGTCACTCCAAAGGTCTGAAAATGAGTCATGCTGCGGCCTCTGAATATACGAGGAAAGCAGTCATTTGTACAAAAGTGGTTAACACGCTACAAATTTGTTAAAAAGTGGATGACTTCGAAGAAAGTCGGTAAAGTGATTCCAAAAGTGGAAAAAAATGGTTATCAATAGTTTTTCGGGAAACCAATTCTTAACATTGCGCCAAGTGCGAGTAAAACTCACTCTGAAACAGCTGTAAACGCGAGTCTGACACATTTGGAGTTCTCTCACTCGTGTGTAAGCGTAAAACTTGGTTTCAAGCGTGCCTCGGTGATGCCAAGCGAATCGACGCTGCGGGCGACTGGACGTATTATTAATTGGAATTGCATTTTTTTGTGCGTATCTGATGCATGTATATGTTTTAATTTATTGTCAGACTCATTTTTCTGCTGATTAACCCGACCTCGATCTTGCTTAACAGCCTGTAAATTTATATTCGATGTTAACAAATTTCTCTTTCTCAGGAAAGCTTTTCTTGATTTTCCCCTATCTGCATTTTGCATCCTCCCTACATCGGCCATCGTCAGTCATTTTCCTATACGAATAACTACACTCGTGTACTCCTTTTACTGTCCCATTTGCTACTCTAATTGCTTGATTTAATTTTACTACAGTTTATTACAGTATAGTAATTCGATTTCCTGCTAAAATTTACATTTCTAGGTAAACATTATACACTGAAATTCTATATACAATAACGGTATATAGTTCTTTCTTGAAAGAAAATATATTATCGTTCACCCAAGTTGGGAATGCAATCGCTGAACGTAACAATCGCTATATATACTTTTTATAGACTACATATTCCATTGGTAACCTTTACCAAAGACGGCTAGGATATCCATCCGAATTATATCGTGTCAATATCGTAAATCGTTCGCCTACGATTTTCCTCACTTAATACGACTGACGCTGAAATGATATTTCGTGTCACACAAATCAAGTGTTGGTGGCGACGTAGAAGACAATCAATCTATAGTCAGAGTCGGTAAAACTTGGTTAGATTTTCCTCAAAAAAGTTTAGTTCTATAATGTTCCTTTTCTCGGACCATTCAAACCAAGCCTGAATTTGCAGAAAATTAAACACACATTTCTTTTTGTAAGATCATCACCTCTCTATGAGGTAGCTCGCTTGAAACAAACAAGCAACATAGTCTCTTATCTCTTCGTGTTTAGGCGTTCTCGTAAGTTTCCTGTCTAGTTCGATCACGCAGAGCTCAAACATTGCCACAATATGATCTTTGACTTTTAATTATCACCGATAGTTTGGCAGTCTCGGACTATTACAATTTCCATTCATGATCTCTGTTTTCACCAAGCAGGCTTCCACAAACCGTCTTGGGCAGCTCCATTTTCATTTTAACCAAAATACCGTTTCGTTTGCGTCCAGATTTCTCCGTCATTGCTCGTAAGAGAAATTAAACTTACAGTACCGGGACCTGTGTTTACTAGCAAGACACTATTTTGACCCAAAATTCGCAGATTTCACGTAAAATTCATTGGCATCGACGACCCATCATAGATTTAGAAAGCTAATTGAAGCATTTCAACAATGGCAATACCCATGGCCAAGCGCTAACATAGCAGTAGTGACGACCATTTTTTGACGTCACAACTACAGAAACCAGGTACTCTTGTCCGTTCCTAGAAGCGAAATATTTTCTACGTGTTAAGAATTGACCGATTTGGCTGAGTCATGTTGTGGCGCTTTTGGACACATGGTCAAAGACGATTCTGCCCTTTAACTATATGACTTGAAATTTCCGTACTCTACGAGCTGACTGCCAGTCTTAGTAGCAGGCTGATATATCTTAAGATACCATTGCATATTACTATAATTTTTATACAGTAACACCCTTTCGTAGATATCGTGTGATCCGCAAAAGTCTGGTGCAACCAATCCTGCCCGCTAAGTCATTAATACAAAACAAGACCAGCAATAGCACTACCACACTTCCACAGGACGCACATGAAATTAAGTACATGTCTGAAAGTGACTGTTGGTGCAGGATAATGAGCAGAGCTCAGTCTGCAATAAGCTCAGTCCAGTCACAAACATCTGTTTAGTGTAATTGGACTTTCAAAGAAGTATCATTATGTACGTCGCATTATGTATGAACGTTCTTATGTGATATTTATATCTCACATGAATGTCCTGAATGAAAACTTCTTCAACGCCAAGAAAAAGAATTCATCTAGTTCCTTCATCCATGGCTCTTAGGAAATTGTGTATGATGAGTGTAAGTACAGTTCCACACAAACAATGTCTCAGAATCCATGCTGGTTCTCCTCCAGACTTTATTACTGATAGGACATTCGTTCATTGGTAAGTATCGACATTTTCACTAACCCATGTTGGCTATGTAAGCATACCAAGGAAGAATGTGTACATCCCAAAAATTTTACTATATTTGTAATCACTGGTTCCTAGATAGAGCACATTAGTACTTCTTATGCAGCATTACAAAAATCACTGCTACTTGTCACGTAGTTTATGTTTCAATTCCTGACTGTAGATGTTATGATAATTTGTAGAAAGGATGGCTAATGAGGTATGTTTGTAATTTTCTTTTGAACTGATAGGAACTCCCATTTCTTGATTTATATTGGACGAGAGCTTATTGAATATCTTCCCACTGGAGTACACAACTCCATTCTCAACCCTAGATAAGGAGAGAAAATCCACACGAAAATAATTTTTGTTGCTTGTACTGTTGCTGTGCAAATTAAATTTCAACTGAAACTGACTTTTATTGTCAGTTACGAAAAACATTCAGGAGTAAGTGGTTTTGGAAGTGAGTACAAGAATTCTAAGATGCTTAAAAATGCTTCTGCAAGCTGCAAAGTTATCTACTTTACAAAATATTCTTACTGCTAGCTCTTGCTGAATAAACACTTAACGCTGACATGACAAAAGTCATGGGATACCTCCTAATATCGTGTTGGACCCCCTTCTGTTCAGCGCAGTGCGGAAACTCGACGTGGCATGGACCCAACAAGTCGTTGGAAGTCCCCTGCAGAAATATCGTGCCATGATGCCTCCATAACTGTCCATAATTGCGAAAGTGTTGCCGGTTTAGGATTTTGTGCACGAACTGCACTCTGACTGCATCCCATAAATGTACGATGGGTTCATGTCGGGCGATCGGGGTGGCCAAATCACGCGCTCTAATTGTTCAGACTGGTCTTAAAACCAATCGCTAACAATTGTGGCCTGATGACACGGCGAATTGTCATCCGTAAACATTCCATCGTTATTTGGAAACATAAAGTCCATGAATGGTTACAAATGTTCTCCAAGTAGCCAAGCACAATCATTTACCATCAATGATAGCTTCAGTCTGACCAGAGGACCCAGTCCATTCCACGTAAAAACAGCCCACACCTTTATAGAGCCTCCAGCAGCTTGCACTGTGCCTTGTTGACAACTTGTATCTATGGCTTCGTAGGGTCTGCTCCATACTCTAACCAAAAATGTTCAAATGTGTGTGAAATCTTATGGGACTTAACTGCTAAGGTCATCAGTCCCTAAGCCTACACACTACTTAACCTAAATTATCCTAAGGACAAACACACACACCCGTGCCCGAGGGAGGTCTCGAACCTCCGGCCGGGACCAGCCGCACAGTCCATGACTGCAGCGCCTAAGACCGCTCGGCTAATCCCGCGCGGCATACTCTAACCCTACCATCAGTTCTTACCAAATGAAATCGGGACTTATCTGACAAAGCCACCATTTTCCACTCGTCTAGGGTCCAACCGATATGGTTACGAGACCACGAGAGGCGCCGTAGGCGATGTCGCGCTGTTAGCAAAGGCACTCGCACCTGTCGTCTGCTGCCACAGCCCATTAACGCCAAATTTTGTCGCACTGTCCTAACGGATACGTTCGTCTTATGTCCCACATTGATTTCTGCGGTTATTTCAAGCAGTATTGCTTGTCTGTTAGCACTGACAACTCTACGCGAACACGTTGCTGTCGGTCGTTAAATGAAGACGGTCGGCCACTGCGTTGTCCGTGATGAGACGTAAAGCCTGAAATGTGTTATTCTTGGCACACTCTTTGACACTCGCAAGCGATTTCAGAAACGGAATATTCCATGCGTTTAGTTCCAACTACCATTCCGCGTTCAAAGTCATTTAAATGCTGTGGTACGGCCATGATAACATCGGAAACCTTTTCATGTGAATGACCTTAGTGGCCGTCCGCCGTGGTCGAGAGGTCCTAGGAGCTTCAGTCCGGAACCACGCGGCTGCTACGGTCGCAGGTTCGAATCCTGCCTCGGGCATCGATGTGTGTGATGTCCTTAGGTTAGTTAGGTTTAAGTTGTTCTAAGTCTAGGGGGGCTGATGACCTCAGATGTTAAGTCCCATAGTGCTTAAAGCCATTTGAACCATTTTTCGTCCTTAGTGTAAATGAAAGCTCCGCCCATGCACAGCCCTTTTATACCTTGTGTGCGCAATACTGCCGCCATTTGTATTTGTGCATATCGCTATCCAATGATTTATTGTCTCGTCATTGTATTTACTTTAGGTACACAGCTCCAGAAGTTATTTACTTAAGACAACAGGGAGTGAAGCTGTGCAAAATAAGCCAACACACTTGTCTTCAGGTCACCACAATGAGAGGTGCTTCGAAGGGCATAACACGCTGAACTGAGTTTTCTGATCAGCTTGCCTGTGCGTTAACTCGTACCCGAAGGAATTATTTTACCTTTTGCTGCTCTTCTCCTCCACCTGCCTTTCCCCATTTCTTCTACGGAGTCGGCATTGTTACATGAGTTGAGGCAATGATGTGGCAGTTGGTGACCGGATGCTCTTCCCTGCCCCGCCCCCCCCCCCCCCCGTGCCCCCCCCCCCCTCTCCCTGCCCCTTTCCCCGGAACGAAGTCTGTGCACGCCATCAGTCTGTGTCTTGTCTAGAGTAAATGTATGTTCAAAAGTGAGAACGTTTTCTAAAGTTTTGAGACGGGACTTAGGTATCAGCCCGATATTCACCTACATGGAAATGGGAAAGCGCCAAAAATAATATCCAAGCCGGCCGGCTCACCAGCCCTCGCAGTTAATCCGTGAGACGGATTCGTCTTCCCCTACACCGAAAGAGGCGCTTTAACGCGCTCGGCTATCCGCGTGGGTCAACAAATCATCATTATTGATTTGAAACTGCTTAATATGAGTGTTTGTGAGGTTAAGATTTAACTGTTAGCCGTGAGCTACTTCTGCCAGTTTCAGCTATTACCTGAACTGTGTCTGCTAACGAAGACTAAGTTTGGACTGCTGACAGTAAGCCTTTATCAACAGAAAACATCACAGTTTTTGATTCGCCTCTTTAAAGTCATTATAATATAATTTGTATAAGTTAAAAATACAAGCCTGCCCATTACCAGTACCTCTGGCAATCCGTTTATGTTCACCAATTCTGAGATTAGTTTCATGCCTGTGACAGAGTCGTTAATAAGATCCTTGTTATGTAACCAGATGGAGACCCATGAACTGCAGGAAACGATAAATCAGGCTACTAAACAACAGCGGTACTCTTAAATTCCACTACACTTGTAAATGTATACAAAAATATTATTTTCTAATTACTTATTACTATCCAAAATAGAAATTTCCTTCGTAGTATCTTTTTCCCATTTTTGTAAAGTCATGTACACAATTGTTTGTCACATAATAAACACATGCTGTAATTTCAACGTTTTATACAAATTAAAGGAGAATGATGTACAAAGTAAGATAACACATTAACAACTCAGTGTAAATGAATGAAAATCCAGAAGCATGTTTCCAGCAGTCTCCCACAGAGTGAGATCATGGTGACTATAGCGCTAAATAAGGCTGGCACCGCAAGAAGAAGCAGTTGAAGGAAAGGGAAAGGGTAGTGTGTGTCAGTCAGTCAGCAGTTACAGTGCACTGTGGTGGTCTTCTTCATTACAGCATAACCCGGAGACAACATTTCCATGACTTCAAGCAGTGAAGAGTCATCGGGAAACAAGAAGAAGGGCGAAAAATGGTTCAAATGGCTCTAAGCACTATGGGACTTAACATCTGGGGTCATCAGTCCCCTAGACTTAGAACTACTTAAACCTAACTAACCTAAGAATATCACACACATCCATGCCCGAGGCAGGATTCGAATCTGCGACCGTAGCAGCAGTGCGGTTCCAGACTGAAGCGCCTAGAACCGCTCGGCCACAGCGGTCGGCAAGAAGGGCGAAGTGAGACAATTGTAACCCAGGAGTTTGGTATTGGGAGTTTTCCGCAATACAGGCACTGCTACCCAAAGTAGAGGAGGCTGACAACCAAGATCAACAGCGGTAGCATATGATCACTACACTTAGCAACAGGTAAGAAGTAATCCACATAAAACAGTGTGTACCGTCGCTACCACATCTAACAGGACTGTAAAGCACGGAATCTCACGCTCCACAGTGGCACGACGGCTGCACGGGGGTGGTCTCTTTGCCCGACTATCAGAATGTAGTGTTCCGTTGACACTCGCACGTCAGCGGCACCGTTTGCGATCGTTCCAAGAGCAGATTCAGTCTGATTCACTCACAGCGTGAGAGGTAGGATAACCTGATGGATACAGAAACATTGTCGAACATGGCCGTTTTGGTAGTCCAGGTGTTGTGGTGTTGGAAGGTGTAATGTTGCGTGGGTGTACTAACTCCCAAACCTCTGAACACGGTACACTAGCTGGTTAATGTTATTGTGACACTGTACTCCTTCTCCGTGTGGGTCTTTTCAGGAGTCGTAATCGGCGCTGACTTCATTTTTATGGATGACAATACGCGACAGCTTCGTCTGGCAAGGGTGGAACGAAAAGATATTCGGTGGGTGAACTAACCTATTCGTTCCCCTGACTTAAATCGCATCGAGCACGTATGGTACGCCTCATGGAGACGTATTGCCGCACGTATATGTGCACCAACGATCTCCCAGCAGTTTTCAGTGGCGCTGGCCGATGAATGAAACTCCCTACCACAACAACCCTATATGAACATTGTGGCCAGCATGAGAGCACGTTGTAGAAAATGCATTCCCATCCATGGTGTTCACACATGGAGGTAAATAGTAAACACGCATCCTTCTCCTCAAGGCAGACCACAAACGCTCAGTAATATGAAATCTGAAATTTGTGGTAAGGTCTTATGGGACCAAAATGCTGAGGTCATCGGTCCCTAAGCTTACGCACTACTTAATCTAACTTAAACTAACTTACTCTGAGGACAACACATACACCCATGCACCAAGGAGGAGTCGAACCTCCGACGGAGGGAGCCGCGCGGGCCGTGACAAGGCGCCCTAGACCGCGCGGCTCAGTAATATGATCAGGTGAGTCGTGGCCAGGGTGGATGCGACAGTTCAGCCTGATGCTCACAAAACCAGTCCTGGACGATGTGAGCTGTGCGAACAGGGGCCCTGTCGTCTTGGAACGCAGCATCACCATTGCGCAACAAACATCGTACAATGAGATGGACCTGATCAGCCAAATTGGTCAAATAATCCTTGGCAGTAATGAGACTTTACAGAGTAATCATGGAGCCCATGGAATACCATAATATGGTTGCCCAAATCATCATCGAAACCCCGTTATGTTTCACCATAGGGACGTAAACTCGGCCAGAAGTTGGAAACGGGGTACAAGTAGTCTCGTCAGTCCCAATGACATTCTTCCATTGCTCCAGAGTCTTGGTTTCATGGTTTCACAACCACATAGTCCTGCTACGAGCATTTACATCACTGACGAGTGGCTTTTGAATTCCAGCTCGCCCTGCAGTCAAATGGCTCTGAGCACTGTGGGACTTAACTTCTGAGGTCATCAGTCCCCTAGCACTTAGAACTACTTAAACCTAACTAACCTAAGGACACCACACACATCCATGCCAGAGGCAGGATTCGAAGCTGCGACCGTAGCGGTCGGCCCTGCAGTCCCCTGCTTAAGGAGCTCCCTTCGTTCTATTTTGGCACAGACAGGGTTCACGAGTGCGGTATTCAGTCCTGCAGTGACTTTGTGGCTGTCGTCCTCTTATTTGTCTTCACAGTTGTCTTCAATGACCATCTGTCATGATCACTCTACATACACTTTCATCCGCGTCATGACTTATCGGGTGATGTTTTTCTGCTTACCCTATGTGCGATATTATCTTTGATACGGTGCTTCTTGAAACTCCAAAAATCTCGGCCCCTTGGTTCCGGAAGCACCCACTCATATGACCACCAACAATTTGCCCAGTTTTTTAGTGCACTGTTATGACAGACCACTGTTCTGGCTACAATTGGTACTTGCAACATACTGAGGACATTGCACATGTGCTGTTCATGGTTACATACAACACAATCTGCACGCTTGGCTAACATATTCATTTATGTTGAATTAAGTATTTCCCACGGTGTTTCGATATTTTTGTTCAACTCCTGTATTTCCTTCACCTGCGGATAGTTTTAGCTGATATCTGTCACAATGTGTAGAAGTTAATTTTGTGAAGAAGATAGATTGAATAAAATGTGCAAGTGAAAATAAGTGTTGTTCGGATTTTGTTTAAGGATTTTCCGTTCACATATTGCCAATCGCACGTCGCCGTGCTCCATATAGAAAAAGAACTTTTTATAGTGAGGAGATGTGAACGACAGGATTTTTCAACGACTGAACTTACAAAGCTAAGTATTATAATGTGACATCATCGCAAATTAATAATCTGGAGCAACTGAACTTTATTATAATTTATTGTCACGACGATGTTTTGAGTTGGAATGTTACACCCCTCCGCTTGCTGTTATGAAGGTGAGCTTCCATCCATAGACGGATGCCTTTAACGCCATTCCATTTTCGTAGAATTTTGTGATCAACACAATCAAAGGTTTTGGCATGATCACAGAATATGTCATCAGGTTAATTTTTCTTGTTTAGCTCTGATAGCCCTACATTCGTGAAATCGAGTATTGCTTTCTTCACGAATAATCCTTTACGAAAGCCATCCTGAGAGGCAGTTAACAAATTATACACAGTTAAATGATTCAGTTTTCTGTCATACAGGAATTATGGCCAAAGCTTAAACTAATTGTAGCTCGTGCTCTGGGGAAGCATGTGCCGAATAAGTGGATTAAGGACGGAAAAGACCCACGGTGATTTACTGCCATAATTCTGCAGATGCTGAAAAAATAGAGATTGTCGAACTTTTGGTCCAAAAAAGAACGCAGAAGCCTCAACAGACAGAAGATAGTAGAACTTCGTAAGTCTGTAAACAGAACGATGTGCAAAATATACAACTGCCATATGTTTGTGGAAAATTCTATAGAGCGGGTCAAAGGCTTCTATTCAATTAGTATGGTGGGGTAACAGAAGACAGCGAGACGAAAGGTGAAGTTTTAAACTTCGTATTTAAAAAATCATTCCCGCAGGAGGATTTTACAGACATCGTATGACCGTCGCAGAACCTCCCATATGAAAGGCATAGAAATGGGCGTCCCTAGCGTCGAAAAGCAACTGAAAGAATTGAAACAAACAAGTCACCAGATCCGGATGAAACTCCAATTTGGTTTTTTAGAGAGAGTAGGGAAGACTGTTCTATGAGAGGATAGCGTACGCAGGAACACACGATGTTATTTGCTCAGTACTTTAGTCCAGTGACTGAATTTCGAATCACATGCAGGAATGCACAGTAGAGACCGCCATTTTCTATAGCTTTCGTTGTTGTTAGACATCTGGCAGTGTTTTACGCAGCTTTCGTAAATATTTCGGGTTCTACACATTGAAGTGTTGTATAATATAATGAACTATTTGGAATATAATGTTCATTCTCCAGGTACAGAATTTTATGTTAAGAAAATGTTACATATTTTCGAACTATTTATATAACATATGGACAGTTAATCCATACTTCGTCTGTCATACACCATCTTGCATCTTAATATAGCACCACGGAACACGTAATACCTGCAAATAAACTGTATTTCTTTAGTATATTAACCATTCTATCTGTCCTGAAAATGAAATTTTGGGTTAGTTTGAAACAGCTTCAGCTTCGGGAGGTATTTATCTTATACTGGTAACTGGTTTCTGATAATACTTCTGCTTAGTTTAGGCTGACCAGATTTCCAAAATCAAAATACAGGACACATATGGGTACTGAAAATTGTGATACCAAACCTCGACGTTGACCCGTGACTTCATCAACATGGCAGTCAACCCTTAAAACATACAATGCGGCCGACCTCGACGTCACTCGTTAATGCAGGCAGGCACAAACACAGGAGTTAACACACATATAGTATAGGAGGACACGAAGCTATCTTTTTGCTTTCCAAAGCTAACGTGTTGTAGTTAATGGTTCTCATACGTACACTTTCTTCTTTCGAAAACACTTCATTTTCAGTATAGTTTGTTGATGGTAGAAAATGAGGCTTTTGAGTATAAAGTTATCACAACACAAAAAATATTTAATTGCAGAAAGAACATGAAACCAGTGGGACAAGTGCAGGACTTTAAGGGTTTTGGGTGGGGTCAAACTAGATATATGGCAATCCCCACAACGAAGGCGTCCCAAACCAATCGCTAACGCAAAAAAATAGTCAGACATACTTGTACTAAAAAAGTAAAAATAACTAGCATTACTAATCGAATAAATATTTTATCGTTTTATAGCTGTCACAAGCAAACAATTAGAATAGACAATGATTATTACTTATGGAGATTACTTATTCCTCTATCAATTATATTTTGCAGAAGCATCTGTGTCATTCAGGATTTTGATATTTGCAGATAGAATTTCATAAAATTCAACACACAAAGTATTCTGAAAACGAGTTCTTGCTATAATTATTTGCCTCACAGACTGCATACTAAATCTGTTCTTTTCACCAGTCCATAAACTATCTGTGACAGAGAACACTCTTTCTGCAGCGGCATTGGTGCCAGGTAGAGCTAGCACAAACGAAATAATGAGCTGCCTATTTTTGCAGCTGTTATCTTTAGCTACAAGCAAGTTGGAAATAACAGATTGTTTTTCACCAACTAACTTCATAGAATTCAAGCCATCAATTTTCACTTTACATACATTTTTCACGTGATTCAGTGCCTCAAAAATCTCTTCACATATTTCTTTCAGAATATTTTCATCGAATTGAGCTAAAGTTTCAAGACTTTGCTGAACAGACTTCCAGAGAAGACGATATTTGAGTTGAATCCAGTTAATTGGTTTCAGCATATGTAATGGGTAAACCCACTACCCGATACAATCAATTAATGTCTCATAAAATAAACTTGAAATGTCCCAGAAATCAGACTCTTTCAGCAAGTCATTGTCTTGCAATGTACTTACCAATGGCTGAATTTTTATATATTGAAAGTTTTTCTCCATCTTCAATTGAACTTTTCTTATCAACATTTCTAATTCCTCTAAAACTTCATTTGATAACATACCTACTGCCTCAGTAGTTTTTATTGTTGATGAAAGCATTTTCAACTGGTTCTGAATAAAATTGGACCAAAAAGTGATTTAAAGACATAAGGACATTTTTCTTGAGACAAAAAATAGGATTTTAGTCCATCGTAAATATCGATAATTCTGTTAGTTCTAAGGAGACCCATGTGCTTTTAACACTACAGAGCACCTGATTGTGCTTCACTTCATAAAACTAGCAAAATTCTTTTAGTTCTTTACATGGTGTAAATGTGTTAGTATTAAAAATGTTGTTTCTTTGTCTACTGGGAGAATATCAGCACTGGTTTGTACTGCAGTGTGCACTATGTGTGCTGCACATCCTTAACCATGAATTTTGCTCTTCAGCAAAGGTTTAAGTTTTGAAAAACCATTGTTTTGCCCATTTCTTCCTGCCCCTCCAAAATTTGTGTTGCATTTGTCACCAAACAAGGCAACACTTTTATCCCTGAGATGGTATTTATCAAGAGCTTCTATGATAAGACTTGTTATAACATCAGTCGTTTCACCTATTATACTCTGGAAGTCACTCACCTTTATTTGAATACCCTTCCTCGGCACAAAATATCTAACAAACACTGGTATCAGTCTTATATGTAACAAGGACTGGTATCAGTTTACACTTCATGTGACTGGATATGTCCATCGTAACTAAAATATACTTCGTACCTTTCAGCTCTGCGCATATTTGATGCTATGCATATGGAGCCAACACATTCAGTATTATAGATTCATACTTGTCCTCGAACAAGTAAACTTCTTCCCAAACAGCTTCCTTATGGTCACAGCAGTGCAGTCCATTGATCTGAAAGAGTGGTTGTGTTCCATTGCACGAAAAGCTAGTAAATCTTCCTCGACAGCAAGACGCTTTTCTTCGTCATTCATAATAGCACTCTTCTCACATTTTTTAATAAAAGACATCATACTTCGTGATGAAACTTTGTTTGAAACAGCTAGCTTGTGTTTTCTCACATTAATGTGTTGCACAGCATCAGATCGACCTCCATGATCGATTGGGAATGTGCTTTTACAAAATGTGCAAAATAATTTCTGGGTATGCGGTTCTAATTTCAAAAATGGAAATTCAGCTTTCATTTCGACGCTAAATACACACTTCCTTTTTTGGCATTGCTGAGAATTGTAAAAGTTTGCAGTATGTTACACCAGACAACATAATCTGCGACTCTAACCGTCTAAAATCAGTTAAATCACACTTCTAAAAGCGGTAACATGGGGCAGCAGACAACGCAAAAAGCAATGCAGAGTGATAAACCACTCGTGGTTTAGTGCGCGGTGTTGGCTTCGAAACAAATGAAGAACGAAATAGGGATTGGTCGTCTTGGATTTCACGTGATCCATCACGCCATTACCAACTCCTGCACACCACGGAAAAGCTGCCATGGGAAAGCACTACGTAGTACCAACCATTGAGTACAAATATTTCTACTCAATGACACAACCAAAGAACTTCTCATTCAGTTTAATCAGACTATTTACTTTATCCTTTGATTATGACCACACTTGTTCCTCATTTAGTTACGCTACACATTATTAACAAACACGCTACTTCAAAAAATACGGCACGGTTAACAAATACGGGTCAATATAGGTCACGTATTTATTTTGTGCGGACAACGGGAACTTTAGCTAAATAATGGACGATCTAGTAAAATATGGAACATCTGGTCACCATAGCTTAGTTTGGTTTCACTTACTGATTGCTGCATGCAGTAGAGTAACAATGTAACATATGGTCCATTAAATACAGTATTTACACGATTTTCTAGATCGCAACGCTTTTCAATTTCAGTAGAGCATTTGGTCGTAGGTACACCGCCATGTTGCACCTTCAAACGTGTTTTCACTCATGGAAAAACCTAAATTCTCTGGAAAAACCGTAATTAAAGCGAATGCCATCATTTCAAAATGGAATACGAAGATATTTTAAACTTCTATCGCAGGGTTGGCTTGAAGCGAAATGTACCAAGGTAAAACATTCGCACCTACTCTTTTGGCATTGGCCCTTTCTTAACTTGCATTTATCGCAAATACAGCCCAGCGCAAGACGTGTAACGTACGCGATAGTGGTCCACCTGCAAAAATAAAAAGTACTACTTATCAGTAACAAACACAACTTTAATTACAGCAGACAGAAGTAGAAATTTAGTGTCATGTGTTGTACAATCCTATGTATATGTTGTTGATGTTGTGGTCTTCAGTCCAGAGACAGGTTTGATGCAGCTCTCCATGCTACTCTATCCTGTGCAAGCTTCTTCATCTCCGAGTACCTGCTGCAACCTACATCGTTCTGAATCTGTTTAGTGTACTCATCTCTTGGACTCCCTCTACGATTTTTACCCTCCACGCTGCACTCCAATACTAAATTGGTGATCCCTTGATGCTACCTCCTCATTAGTTATGTGATCTACCCATCTAATCTTCAGCATTCTTCTGTAGCACCACATTTCGAAAGCTTCTATTCTCTTCTTGTCTAAACTATTTATCGTCCACGTTTCATTTCCATACATGGCTACACTCCATACAAATACTTTCAGAAACGACTTCCTGACACTTAAATCTGCACTCGATGTTAACAAATTTCTCTTCTTCAGAAACGCTTTCCTTGCCATTGCCAGTCTACATTTTATATCTTCTCTACTTCGACCATCATTAGTTATTTTGCTCCCCAAATAGCAAAACTCCTTTACTACTTTAAGTGTCTCATTTCCTAATCTAATTCCCTCAACATCACCCGACTTAATTAGACTACATTCCATTATCCTCGTTTTGCTTTTGTTGATGTTCATCTTATATCCTCCTTTCAAGACACTGTCCATTCCGTTCAACTGGTCTTCCAAATCCTTTGCTGTCTCTGACAGAATTACAATGTCATCGGCGAACCTCAAAGTTTTTATTTCTTTTCCATTGATTTCAGTTCCTACTCCAATTTTTTTTGTTTCCTTTACTGCTTGCTCAACATACAGATTGAATAACATCGAGGAGAGGCTAACACCCTGTCTCACTCCTTTCCTAACCACTGCTTCCCTTTCATGCCCCTCGACTCTTATAACTGCCATCTTGTTTCTGTACAAATTGTATATAGCCTTTCGCTCCTTGTATTTTACCCCTGCCACCTTCAGAATTTGAAAGGTAGTATTCCAGTCAACACTGTCAAAAGCTTTCTTTAAGTCTAGAAATGCTAGAAATGTAGGTTTGCCTTTCCTTAATCTTTCTTCTAAGATAAGTCGTAAGGTCAGTGTTGCCTCTCGTGTTCCAATATTTCTACGGAATCCAAACTGATCTTCCCCGAGGTTGGCTTCTATCAGTTTTTCCATTCGTCTGTAAAGAATTCGTGTTAGTATTTTGCAGCTGTGACTTATTAAACTGATAGTTTGGTAATTTTCACATCTGTCAACACTTGCTTTCTTTGGGATTGGAATTATTGTATTCTTCTTGAAGTCAGGGTATTTCGCCTGTCTCATACATCTTGCTCACCAGATGGTAGAGTTTTGTCAGGACTGGCTCTCCCAAGGCCGTCAGTAGTTCTAATGGAATGTTATCTACTCCTGGGGCCTTGTTTTGACTCAGGTCTTTCAGTGCTCTGTCAAACTCTTCACGCAGGATCGTATCTCCCATTTCATCTTCATCTACATTCTCTTCCATTTCCATTATATTGTCCTCAAGTACATCGCCCTTGTGTAGACCCTCTATATACTCTTTCCACTTTTCTGCTTTCCCTTCTTTGCTTAGAACTGGGTTTCCATCTGAGCTCTTGATATTCATACAAGTGGTTCTTTTTTCTCCAAAGGTCTCTTCAATTTTCCTGTAGGCAGTATCTATCTTACCCCTAGTGAGGTAAGCCTCTTCATCCTCACATTTGTCCTCTAGCTATCCCTGCTTAGCCATTTTGCACTTCCTGTCGATCTCATTTTTGAGACGTTTGTATTCTTTTTTGCCTGCTTCATTTACTGCATTTTTATATTTTCTCCTTTCAACAATTAAACTCAATATTTCTTCTGTTACCCAAGGATTTCTACTAGCCCTCGTCTTTTTATCTGCTTGATCCTCTGCTGCCTTCACTGCTTCATCCCTCAAAAGCTACCAATTCATCTTCTACTGTATTTCTTTCCCCAATTGCTGTCAATTGTTCCCTTATTCTCTCCCTGAAACTCTGTACAACCTCTGGTTCTTTCAGTTTATCCAGGTCCCATCTCCTTAAATTCCCACCTTTTTGCAGTTTCTTCAGTTTTAATCTACAGTTCATAAACAATAGATTGTGGTCAGAGTCCACATCTGCCCCTGGAAGTGTCTTACAATTTAAAACCTGGTTCCTAAATCTCTGTCTTACCATTATATAATCTATCTGATACCTTCTAGTATCTCCAGGCTTCTTCCATGTATACAACCTTCTTTTATGATTCTTGAACCAAGTGTTAGCTGTGATTAAGTTATGCTCTGTGCAAATTTCTACCAGACGGCTTCCTCTTTCATTTCTTACCCCCAATTCATATTCACCTACTATGTTTCCTTCTCTTCCTTTTCCTACTCTCGACTTCCAGTCACCCATGACTATTAAATTTACGTCTCCCTTCACTACCTGAATAATTTTTTTTTATCTCATCATACGTTTCATCAATTTCTTCATCATCTGCAGAGCTAGTTGGCATATAAACTTGTACTACTGTAGTAGGCGTTGACTTCGTGTCTATCTTGGTCACAATAATGCGTTCGGTATGCTGTTTGTTGTAGCTTACCTGCACTCCTATTTTTTTATTCATTATAAAACCTACTCCTGCATTACCCCTATTTGATTTTGTATTCAAAACCCTGCATTCACCTGACCAGAAGTCTTGTTCCTCCTGCCACCGAACTTCACTAATCCCCACTATATCTAACTTTAACCTATCAATTTCCCTCTTTAAATTTTTTATGCTACCTGCCCTATTAAGGGATCTGACATTCCGCGCTCTGATCCGTAGAACGCCGGTTTTCTTTCTCCTGATAACGACGTCCTCTTGAGTAATCCCCCCCAGAGATCCAAATGGGGGACTATTTTACCTCCGGAATATTTTACCCAAGAGAACGCCATCATCATTTAACCATACAGCAAAGCTGCATGCCCTCGGGATAAATTACGGCTGTAGTTTCCCCTTGCTTTCAGCCGTTCGCAGTACCAGCACAGCAAGGCCGTTTTAGTTAGTGTTACAAGACCAGACTAGTGAATCATCCAGACTGATGCCCCTGCAACTACTGATAGGATTGCTGCCCCTCTTTCTGTAAAATTACACGTATAAATACGAAAAATGCTAAATTTTAAACTGTTGAAGTTAAGTTTGAAGAACATCACATCACTTAACGATACATCTATTATTAACATACCGCGACGAGAGCTTGTCTGAAACTTTGTTGGCTGTGGATTGGTCGTTACTACATCACAACATTTGATTCGATTATTGACACTGTTGTCGAATAAATCTGTGACAAAAGTTAAATGTTTGGAAAAAAATGTGCATAATATAATCTCACGTACATTGTACATCAAGAAAGAATTATCTCCTACTTAAGTGTGATATTTTGGTATTCATTTTCATTGTTGTTCACTGTTTTGTGATCACTAATTTGAGCCGCTCTGCTGTGTGGAGTAAGGAACGTGCTGCAAACCAAGTGTTAAGAGAGGCGGCAAGAACAAACACTTTTAAGGTAAAGGCGCCAAATTTCGTCCCCCATTCTGTTTTTGGCGCCGCGTGGGGTAGCCGTGCGGTCAGGGGCGTCTTGCACAGTTCGCGCGGCTCCCTCGGGTAGGGGTGTATGTAAATTAGTTAGAGTGTAAGCCTAGTGACCAATGACCTCAGCAGTTTGGTCCCACAGAACCTTACCACAAATTTCGAATATTTCTCATTTTGGGTTCTGAATACCATATCTTTAAGACAATTATTCCCAAAAAAAATTATATAACACCACCAACTAAGCCTACACCTGGCACTCAGCTCAAAATATATCAGAAACGATTTGTTATCTTTACAGAAAAAAACTTTAAAAACAATGTACTTTTACCAAACTTGAAATATATATATATATATATATATATATATATATATATATATATATATATATATATATTGATCCTGAGCACATTTCGTGTTACCACACAGAACATTGAGTGCAACGCATCCACTTTTCCTCATAATTGGCTTGAGAAAAACGTTTTAAGGAAACGGGGCACTCCGCGTCATCTTCATTATCCTCGCTTCCATTTGAATCTTGGTACAGGACATCGCAGTCGTCATCAGTGTCTCTGGACTTTTCCAGTTTCTTTTTCTTTTCTAAAGGATTCTTTACCTTTCCTGACAATGTCTTCGGAATTAGATCTAACCGTTTTCTCGCATTACGATCGGTTGTTGTAGTTTCATCTTGTAAGGTGAGCCTGTAATAAGAGAAGCACTGCCTCATCGCTTAGATGAAGATGAATGGATAACAGGCACTTCTAGATATCTCTTGGGCTAACTGCTGTTAACTGTGGCATCTGTGTGCTGCTTTAAGGTTCAGCTGCTGGAAAGGCCGGCTGTATAGTTGTGCTTGTTGAGGGTTGATTTTTTGGATGTGGGTCAGGAGCTGAGGAGGCATCAGCAATCGCCGAAAAGTCTTCTGGGCCAAACACATTCGGGTTGTAAGGCAGAAGCCCAGTTTTCTTAAAACCGTTCACGGCAGCTTTTACAACTGCTGCATCTTCATAGGCTTCCTTGAATAGCTGTGCAATCTGCAGGTTACCAACAATATTGCCAGGATGGTTAGACAGCCAATATTCTATTGCCTGCGCATAAAATTTTTAAAAGGAAACATGAACGACACATCGAAAGGCTGCAGTTTTGAAGTGAGGTGAGGAGGCAAGCAGACTATGGCAACACCATTATCACGAGCAATGATAATGACATTCACATTGCGAGAATGTGAGTAGTGTCCGTCCAATATCAACACAATAGAATCTTTCTTTGATGGTTTTACAACTGAAATGAAATGTCGAAACCATTTTTCAAAAAGATCACTTGTGATCCACCCAGAATCATTTGCTGCTCCTATTGACCCAGGTGGAGCTCCATCCATGAAGTCGTTCTTCATTAGCTTTCTGGGAAAAATCATGAGAGGAGGCACAAATATACCTGATGCCGACATGCACAAAACAAGCTTCACTAGTGCATCTCTCTCCGCAGACGACAGTTTGTGCACAGACTTCATCCCTTTCATAGCAACAATCTTTCTTACTTTGTGTTGTACCACTGTGATGCCGGTTTCATCTACTTTGAACACTTCAAGAGCATTAAATTGTATTTCACCAACTCGGGCTTCAAAATAGGGAAAAAGAACTTAGCACTTTCCTCGTTGAAACCTTGCACTCTAGCTAGTGACAAGGATTGCGGCGTTCGTGTAGAAAGCGTTGGATGTCTCCGAAGAAACAGACGCAATCACTTCCGTCCAGCTGTTCTTTCGTCCAACTGAAAATGGGTGAGCAACATTACTGGGTATAGCACACTGAAAGGCCATTCAGAGTAAGGCCATAGAAATTTTTTCCTTGTCCTTACAGTAAGACACTAACTCACCCTCTAACTCACGTGAAAAACCTGTTTTTCTACTAATAGCTTTTCCAATTAACTCTTCAGCACTTTTGAAAGTTCAAGTGTGTGTGAAATCTTATGGGAATTAACTGCTAAGGTCATCAGTCCCTAAGCGTACATACTACTTAACCTAAATTATCCTAAGGACAAACACACACACCCATGCCCGAGGGAGGACTCGAACCTCCGCCGAGACCAGCCGCACTTCAGCACTTTTGCCTTCTCCTTTTATATAATCCTTGAGAGTTACCATAGGCACACTAAATCTCTTGCTCGCAGCTTTATATCCCATTTCCTTGTTTCTTACCGCAGTTATTGCCGATTTCATCGCCTTTCTGTCCCACTTCTTCCTAGGCGGCACCTGAAACAAAATGAAAAAATGTGTTCTAAATGACGTGCCCTGGATGAATTTAGAAACAGATGGGGGGACGAAAATAGGATCATCCACGCAGGGGACTGGACTCATGAAACTTTCACAACTAATTGCTGGTCATGAGCACAACTAACGAAAAATATCATTGAAGACGTCCCTACCGGTTGGCAGGCTCTGAGCACTACGGGACTTACCATCTGAGGTCATCAGTCTCCTAGAACTTAGAACTAATTAAACCTAAGTAACCTAAGGACATCACACACATCCATGCCCGAGGCAGGATTCGAACCTGCGACCGTAGCAGTCGCGCGGTTCCGGACGAAAGCGCCTAGAGCCGCTCGGCCACCACGGCCGGCTCCTACCGGTTGAGCAGAGAACCTTCGGGGGACGAAATTAGGCACGGAGACGAAATTTGGTGCCTTTACCTTACAGCTGTGCTAATCTGAACTCAACGTTGACCGATTCTACAAGACTGTTTTGATCTGATCATTTCTGGGCAGACTGGCATTTTCATTTGACTTGACTATTTATCTTATACATATTTTTGTATTTTCATTTGCATATATTTTAATTTTTATATTCATTTTTTATCCTAATAACAATTAAATAAATATCTGATTTGATTTTCTGCGGGCTGCTAAATATAGAGCCCGTCCATATTTCATGCCCCAATTTTACGCCCGTGCCTAACGCGAAGTTACAAGAATCTGGAAAAAGCGCAGGTAACAGCCGTTTGTAGAACCGTACCTATGGCATCCCAAACCGCTGTCAGAACTGCTACCAAAATGCCCCCCCCCCCATCCACCCACTCACACACACACACACACACAAAGATATCTACCTTTCTGTAATTTTTTCTACCCGTGTTTAACTACCGGTAATCATAATCTTGTAAATAGGCCTCATGAAAATGAAGCACAGCGAAACCGACTGTCCGTTGGGATTTGATTACGATGGGTTCGATAACATTTTTCCACATGAGCGACTTATCCTTTGCCCCCCGCCCCCCTTTCAACCCCTTTACACTTTTACGGTGTCATTTTTGCTACTAATTTTGATACGCGATGTACACAAATCTCACCCTTGGGTGTCTCTCAGTTTGGCCCCCCAAGCAGCTGCTACTAATTGTGGTATGTCCTATGTAGAAATCTTAAAACTCGTGGACTCTCTCAATTTGGCGCCCGAAGCGGCATCGTATGTCGTTTCGGCCATAAACCTGCCCCAGATTTGATACACGAATTGCATCGGTTAAGCGCTTAGCAAAGTTTTTATCATACCATATTAAGATTTTCGATGTGACAGAGTTTCATTCGCAATAGAACAACAACATAATATCTGATACAAAAGGCCTGCCTTCAGTCGTCTTCCGACACCAGATGTTGAACACTACAGCCGCGGCCAATGACAGAACACAGGTTTGTTTGAACGATGGTTCCGCATAGACGAAAAGAGTAATCAGCGACAAAATGCTTATTTGTCAGTCCTTTTTTATTCACACAGCACATCATATCAATCGAAATTCGGGAGCAGCAAAAGTACTGGACGGAGAGCCATGTAAATTACGTGTCTATTCACATTTTTGCTTGCTGCCTCCATAGTCAGTCACGTCTCGTTCCAGTCCTCAGACGCCAGAAATGGGCATAAATGGGGTCTTTAGTCAAATAGCATATTTGATTTAGCACCCGTCCACCGATCCTGGAGCTCCTACAACACAGGAGCAAAGTACCAGTAGTGTTGTCAACAATACTGAACCAAATGTCGCTAGACTGAAGGTGGAACGTCGCTAGGTGTTGTTAAGATAATTTGGTGGAATAGACGAATTGAAACACAAAAATATTTATATATACTTTTATTATTTCAGAATTTTTTTGGTATATATAACACTTAGAAGTGTCTTTTAAAGTAAAAGAAGATAAGAAAACAAAAACAGTTTAAGTAAGCGTATCCTGCAGTTTTGTTGGATCGGAGTTTTCACTCTCAAATGCTTTCAAGGCTGTTTGTACTTCGCCTAAAAGACTCTGTAAATAAGTTTAATACAGAAATTGTTTGCATCTTAGAACACAGAATGGAGCGGTTCCGCTGTGTAACAATTTTCTCTAGTTACATTTAGAGAAATGCAATTTCATTTCACCCCATTGTTGTAAAATACGACTGGCTGCTGGATACACGGAAAGCCATCGCATCGCACATACTTAAAATATTTTCGATGATGCTTTGCTGCAATTTATTGTTTCACATATTTTTCTCTATTCGTCTTGACGACTTGGAGATAGATAAAATCAGTTGTAGTTTTCTCGACTCACTGGCAGTTGTAAAGAATGGCATATGCAACAAGTACGAGACTCGGCAGTCCACAATCAATTTTTAAAATTTTGTGTAGACCATTATTCACTCCTGTCATAACTGACGCATTGTCTGTACCTATTTCAATCAAATTTTCAGCTTTCAAGTTGTGATCTTTTAAAGTGATTACGATAGCTTCGTTCAGACACTTTGCGTCGGCTTTTGCGACGTGAGTAAGCGGTAGAAATGTCGACAGATTTTTTTGTGGTTCACTATAATATCTTATTGCAGTTCGTAGATGATTTAAAACACTTATGTCAGTGGATTCGTCCACCAGCAGACTAATTTTTTGGTTGCTGATATCACCTCGCAGTATTTCCTTGAAATGTGGACCCACCACTTCACCTACTATGTTTGAATATGTCTTTCGATTTAATTGTAAGTCGTGGCAGATTTAGCGTCAGAAAATATATTTTCACACAATTCTACTAGATGTTCCGCAATCAAAACCGAACAATGTTAAGCAATGAATAATGCAAGTGATGATTCTGCTTTACGAAAAGGTCTAATATTGTCCGTTTTATGTACTGGCAAGGTCTTCTGTGCCGATTTTATGTCAGGTCTCATTTTATGTTGCTTGGTTTCACCACATGTATCTCAGTTCAGCATAAAATCCATTTTGGCAGTAGCGACATATATCTTTAGTATCATTTCCTGGAACTGGTGTCAGTCATCCTTTAAATTCGAGTTTATTCTCCCATTCTTTCTTGTATTTTGAGTGTAGCCCCTTTTCACCATAATCGGCACAACACAAAGAAACGAAAATGCGCAAAAATACACTTGAGCCTAGCCTTAGCGTTAACAATACCACCCAAGCTACCGCCACTTCTAAAATGACACGAGACAACTACCGATTCCAAGCTACCCGAACGGTTCCCGAGTTGCAGGAGAAAAATCCAATTTCAGAGTGCCTGGCTCTAACTTTTTGAAAAATCAAGCAGCTATTCTTCTCGGGTTTGGTTAGCGCATTCCAGCAGAAGTAAGAGTTAGAGCATATATATTCTCAAGAGAAGTTGCATGTAGTAGTTGAAGAAAGGTAGTTTCAAAAGTTTGATGTCAAAATGTCGCGTAATATAGTCACAAAGTCGCTAAATTGGCAACGCTCAGTGACAGACAGCAAAAACTTCATAGTTGAACATGAGCGAGTAGACGCGTCGTGCGTTTACAATCGCGTGTCGAGGGAAATGCAGAACACGAGTATGGGAAGCTCAGCTTGCCATTTTCTCGCATGATATCCTACGGACTACACTACTGCGCAAAAGTTAAGGACGAAAGTAATTTTCGCATGATGTGCCACTGCCAAACTGAATCTGCTCTTATCTGAAAAGAACGTGCGATCGTACTACCCGTTGGCTCTTGTCCCTACGCTCTCAACACCACTGGAACACATTGTACTGGTCGTCGGGCAAACAGACTACCCTCATGCACTCACTGTGCAAAGTGAGACTGCGTGCGTTGCAGTCCAGTTAATGTGGTTCCAACTTTAGAAAGAATTGATACAATGTACTACAAAAAGTAACTGAAAGAAATACGCAATGCGACAAATATAAATGACCAGTTTTTCAAAGACAGTAGTTATGATGGTCACCTGGTCACTACTAAAGGCTCTTAATAGCGTGTGTGACTACCATTGACAGTAGCACAGGCTCTGCAACGCGCTCCCGTGGAGGCCACAAGATTGGTAAGGAGTTCTTGTCTCTGTTCTTCCACTAGCATGGTTCAGATCTACTGGATGCTCGTTGGTACACGCGGACGTGCTGCAATATGTCTCCCCAACGTATCCCACACGTGCTAGATGGGATTTCAGAAGGGGTAACAGGCAGGCCCTTCCATTTGCTGAATATCTTCTGATTTCAAGAGCTCCTTCACATTCGCCAATCGAAGCAGTCGCATATTATCATCCATAAAAATGAAGTCAGGGCTGAACGCACCCCTGAATAATTCCACATGAGGAAAGAGTAGAATGGCTCAGTAGTGTTGACAAGTGAGTGCACTGTGTTCGAAGTTTTTGAGGTTCGTACACCATGCAACGTTCCACGTTCCCACACCATAACGCCTGGACCACCAAAATCGTCATGTTCAACGATGTTCCTGAGTGCATCACGCATTCCTACCTCTTGGCAAGTGAGGCTACATCCAGACATCTGCTCAGACTGAATCTGCTCTCATCAAACACGAGAACACAATCCCACTCCTTGTTGGTTCAATCACTATGTTCTTGGCACTATCACAACCGGTGCTGCCCATGTTCAAAGGAACACAACATACTGGTTATCGTGCAAAGAGACCACCCCGATACAGTCACCGTGCCACTCAGGAGAGTGAGATTCACGC
Source organism: Schistocerca serialis cubense (assembly GCF_023864345.2). Lineage (NCBI taxonomy): Eukaryota > Metazoa > Arthropoda > Insecta > Orthoptera > Acrididae > Schistocerca > Schistocerca serialis. The sequence continues at coordinate 342,677,567 of NC_064638.1, read as the reverse complement.
TTTGCAGTCCTGTTTGTTAAATTGAAATTTTACCCAGTGTTTTAAGTGGGTACCTTCTTCCCAGCTGCACAAAGTAGCGGTCATCCATTGTTGTAGTTGACCATGGTTGACCACCTCTTCTCGTTTGGGTAGCAGTGCCTGTGGCTTGGACTGTTCCTCATGGACATAAAACAATGCTGTGAGGAGTACCGCATTTGTCTCACTTCGTCTGTCTTCCAGTATCCCAAAGAGTCTTTCCTGTGGGAAGTCATCCAAATGTTGTCTCCAGGCTATGTCGTAATGAGGAACACCATCACAGTCCACCTGTAACTGCTGGCTGATTAACACACACACTGCTTTTTCCCATTCACTTAACTGCTCCATGTGTGGGGCCAGCCCCATTTGGCAGTATAGTCTTGCTGATCTCACACTGTGAGACATTCAGCTTTCTGCACGCAACATTTCCCCACACTTTCATTCATTTCCACTGAGTAGTTGCTCTATTTATCTGGTCCTTAAGTTTTGTAGAGCAGTGTACATATAAAAGCAACAGGCAGATTCCATATTTCTAGATTTCTGAGAACCAGTAGACATTATCACACAAGAGACTGTTAGCAAAGGTCCAAGCATATGGAATAAGTTCACAGATAAGAGAGTGACTCAAAGACCTTTTAAGTAATAGAGTCCAGTATGTTGTCCTGGATAGCTAGTAGTCATCAGGAACAACATTATTGTCAGGAGTGTCCCACTGGTCTACTCTTGTTCTGTAAATACATAAACAATATGTTGGATAAGAGCAGCAAACTGCAGCCGGTTGCTAATCATGCTGCAATGTACAGGGAAAGTGTCATCATTGAGTACCTGAGGGATACATGACGACTTAGACATAATTTTTGTGTAACACGTTGAATGACAGCTTGCTCTAAATGTGGAAAAATATAAGTTACTGCAGATAAGTAGGAAAAACAACCCTGTAATGTTTGAGTACGGTATAAGTTGTGTGTTGCTTGACAGTGTCACAATGACTAAATACTAGATCAGCTTCAGTTTAGTGGAGAGAAATGTAGGAAAGTGTAGCTCATTTAGAAAGGACACCAGATACAGACCACCTTTGCGACACATTTTTGAGTAGCACTGGAGCATTTGGGATTCCCATTGGGTCAGAGCAAGGAAAGAGATTAAATCAGTTTCTTGGCATGTTGCCAGGTCTGTTACTAGTGGGTTTGATCGACACACAAGTTTTATGAAAGTGCTCCTTAAGCTCAAATGGAAATCCCTGGAGAGAAGAAGGTGTTATTTTCCGCAAAACACTGTTGAAAAGGTTTAGAGAAATGGAATTTGTATCAGACTGCAGAATAATTCTATTGCCACCAACACATATCTTGCATAAAGGACCACAAGAACAGATAAGAGGACACAGAGTTTGTACATAAATTGTTGTTCCCCTGCTCTGTTTGCAAGTAGAACAAGAAAGGGAATGTCTTGCAGTGGTAAAAGGTACCCTCTGCCACACACCATATGGTGACTTGTAGAGTATGTATACAGATCTAACAGCAGGTATGCCATTTTCTCCAACACATTTGAAAAGACTGAAAGAAGTGACATAGGTCTGTAATTAGAGATGGTATCTACATCTCCCGTTTAGTAGATGGTTGTCACTGCAGCATATTTAAGTCCTCCTGAAAAATATGACCTGAGTTACTGATTGATTATGAATATAGCTTAAGTGTGATCCAATCAAGTCAGCAAAAGATTTTAATATTCTGCTAGAAACTCCATCATAGCCAGTAGAATTATAACTATCTTTTAGTAACCTGATGAATTTTGTAATCTCCTAAGGAGATGCATGCAGTGGTGCATGCAGTTTCTGCACAAATAAATGCAAAGGACGTGTGTTTGGTTGTTTATTATTGGGTGTAGTGTTTGCAGCCACAGTAAGAAAGTGATCATTGAATTTGTTCAGATATTCAAAAGTGTCATCATTTCTGCCAGACCCTTTTTAGCATAAAACAAAAGTCTTTTTCACTTTTATCTCAGAGTGGATGATTCAACAGTACCAATGATAATAAAGTTTCAAACCTTGACTTTTGCTTGTTCTCTGAATTATGTACAGCTCTCTATTCCTAGCACAAGATACTTTAATCCCAGAAGTTACCCCACACCTTATCTTGGCTTCTTTCCAATTTTGTCCTTCTTTCTTTCCAATTTTGCCCTTATCTGTATTAGGGGAAAACAAGAATCAAAGTGCTGCAGGTATATGTTTAAGAAAGAATTAAATTTTCCATTGACATTGTCTGTCTTACAAAATTCTCCCTAAACACAATAATTTAGAGTCAATATCTTTGATTCTGTGATACAATACTTTTCTTCTATGATCTGTACCTAACTGGTCTAACTGGTCAGTTAATTTTATTGTTAGCATGTTACTGTCATGCTCAGACAGACCATTGACTATTTATTGGTTTTACAACTAAATCACTGCAGGGTTCTGGATCTAAAACCAAATTGTCGATGGCTGCTGCAATATGACCATCAATCCTCATTGAGAATTTTACTGTGGAAAATAATGCTGGTGATCAACCATCAGCCATAAAATCAATATTACAATCTCCACAAACAATTACCCTTCAGGTAAGCTTGAATAACTTTATTTAACAACCTGTTTCTTGCTGATTTATGAATCTTAAGACACTTCCTGCTGGTGACATATAAAATGTCAGTACTCCAAGCTGGTGTGTTTACTGTTCTGCCGTTGTGTAACCTGGACAGCATTCAAAAAGTTGTTCAGCATGACAACTGTTACCTGAATAACCTGGAACTTACCTCCATGTTTTGGATATATTGTGCTCTGCCTCCAGCCTTTTCTTCTTATTGGCACTACAGTAGTATGATAATTGCTTGTATCCTCAACTTCAGTGATTCCCATGTGATGTGCTGATATGCACAACACACCTTCTGAAATAACATATATTGGGTCATATTCTGGAATGGATATAAATTTCTTTCTTTTGTTTATGAGACTTTTGGTGTTTTGATGGAAGATATTGAAATCATTTTCTTTAATAACATGCAGTATTTTGATGTTTCAACTGTAACAATATTTATTCTGCAGCTCAGTTTTTCAGATGAACTGGGCTGAGCCTAAAAAAAGACGCAGTGAAAACATTGGAAATCACTGGGATAGCTGAGATACTGCTTTTGTCAAACTAGATGCTCCTGGCAATTAGCTCTGCAGTGGCCTCTTACCAGAAGCATTAAGATGCATTAGTATTTTCCACAGAATGCTTCATCCATAGCTTATCATATCACTCAAAGAGTGGCACAAAATTACACTAGTGTTAGGAACATTCTCAGGGATGTACCTGATGTCATCCATAGTTGCATAATTATGGTTATTGCACAAACTGTTACCTGTATCCCTTCTATTATTACTCAATCTTTTTTCCCAAGATCCTTCTCCAAAGAGCAAATCATGGGTACCATCACTGAACCCTTTACTTGGCTTAAAAAATAAGGACAGCAAAAAGTGCAGGCAAAAATGACCAAATGCTAAAGGATCCTTCTAGTCAAAAAGCTTTAATAATTAATATATGAAGGTTTATGTGTGTCAAACAAATTTGAAAGTCTGTAGAGAAGACAAACTTTAGGGAAGATAGTCATTACACGAAAGTTCAGATGATGCATTTATAAAATTTTCCATAAGAAACCTGTTCAAAATGTTCACACCATCACAAAGGACTTCTACTGTGGAGACACAAGCAGAAATGTGCAGCACTAACAGCCTAGGAGTTGGAAGAACAACGATGGATTTCTCATCTAGATAATGGTCTAGTATGCAGCTCACTTCTGGTACAGCTGTTTCAGTCAAAGAATAACATGACCATTGCATGGTGCCCAATCAACTTGCCTGACTTAACCACCTGTGATTTGTATCCCTTACTGAAAATGAAATTGTGGGCACACTACAGCCAGTGGGCTTCCAGTAGTGTTCCCAACAATGGGAGACTGTTAAATCATCTCATACCATCATCCCTTTGAAGCTGACAATGGACATTAGGAAGTAAACTAGGTTTCACGATTTTTATTCAGAGATTTCGGGATAGGAATGTAGGATGGTAGCTGCCAGACAAACTTTAATGAAGTGCAATACAAAGTGTCCAGCACTGGAAGGTAATACCACCACCATTAATGAAGATTCCAGTTGCTATTGTAGAAAACTGATGACCACCATGCTATGAAGCCCATGTGATACTTGTGAAGATATAATGTGAGCTCTCATGGATGACACAAGCTGTTTCCAACACTCATTTCCCTTAATAGCTAGCATCCCTCTACAAAAAGGCCCATCGTACATCACAATGCTTCTGCATTCGAAAAATCAGCCTGTTGAGGGGATGCCCAAGTGAAAGTAAAGTCCAAAACACGCACTCTTCTTGGAGATATGAATGAAGAAGTAACATCAAAAGTGCAAGAATACCTTAGATTGTTTGATGTAGACCCATTCTGTATGGATCCAGAAAACTCAGGGCAGACACTGTGCCAGGAATTGGCAAAAGCCTAAGAGAATTGATGGATTGAGCCAGTAAAGCGTATTGACTTGTCTAAGAGTAACAGAAAAGCTTGGCAACTGCTCAGAACTCAGTAATCACTCCACTATACCTGAAGTAGGTAGGATCCAACATTACTGAAAATTAAGTTCCCGACAATGTGCTGCTGAATGGGAAAACTGAACGAAGAAATAAAAAATAGGGATAACCCGGAAACATCCAGAAACGAATGTGCTGCTTGTTAAGTTTATTTTGGAAGAACGGAAGCTCTATTGAACATCTATATCTACATGGAAACTCTGCAATTCACACTTAAGTGCGTGGCATTTTTATACTACTTCTCTACTACTCCACTCTCGAACGGCACATGGGAAAAAGGAACACATTTCCGTTCAAGCTCTGATTTCTCTTATTTTATTATGATGATCATTGCTCCCTACATAGGTGGGTGTCAACAAAATATTTTTGCATTTGGAAGAGAAAGTTGGTGATAGAAATTTCATAAATAGATCTCGTCACAAAGAAAACCGCCTTTGTTCCAGTGACTGCCAATCCAACTCGCGTATCATATGAGTGACACTCTCACCCATATTGTGCGATAACACAAAACGAGCTGCCCTCCTTTGCAGTTTTTCAACGATCTCTGTCAATCCTACCTGGTAAGGATCCCACACCACACAGCAATATTCCAGCAGAGGATGGACAAGTGTAATGTAGGCTCTTTCTTTAGCGGGTTTGTCGCGTTTTCTAAGTGTTCTGCCAACAAAGCGCAGTCTTTGTTTCGCCTTCCCCACAATATTATCTATGTGGTCTTTCCAATTTAAGTTGTTCATAATTGTAATTCCTAGCTGCATCAAACCAGTCTCTGGACTGAAGGCCACAACAAAAACTACAGGTATCCAGTTGAACTGACGGCCCTTAGATTTTTGCGATTTATCGTATACCAAAAATTTATTGGATTTCTTTTACTACCCATGTGGATGACCTCACACTTTTCTTTGTTTAGTGCCAATCGCCACTTTTTACAGAAATTCTCTCTAGATAATTTTGTAACTGGAATTGATCATCTGATGATTTTACTAGACAGTAAATTACAGCATCATCTGCAAACAATCTAAGGGGGCTGCTCAGATTATCACCTACATCATTTATGTAAATCAGGAACAGCAGAGGGCCTATGACACTACCTTGCGGAACGCCAGATATCACTTCTTTTCTGCCTGATGATTTACCATCTATCACTACGAACTGTGACCTCTCTGAGAGGAAATCATGAATCCAGTCACACAACTGAAGATGATACTCCATATGCACGCAATTTGATTAATAGTCACTTTAAGAAACGGTATCAAAAGCTTTCTGGAAACCTAGGTATATGGTATCGATCTGCAATTGATTGTCGACAGCACTCGTTACTTCATGGGAATAAAGAGCTAGCTGTTTTGCACAAGAATGATATTTTCTGAATCTGTGTTGGTTATGTATCAATAAGTCATTTTCTTCAAGGTGATTCATAATGTTCAAGTGCAATATATGCTCCACAATGCTACTGCAAATTGAGGTCAGTGAAATGGATCTGTAATACAATAGGTTACTCCTATTTCCTTTCTTGAATATTGGTATGACCTGTGCTACTTTCCAGTCTTTAGGAACAGACCTTTCGTCAAGTGAGCAGTTGTCTATGATTGCTAAGAAAGGCGCTATTGCGTCTGCGTACTCTGAAAGGAACCTGATTGGTATACCATCTGGACTGGAAGACTTGATTTTCTTAAGTGATTTGAGTTGTTTGTAACACCTAAGATATCTACTTTTATGTCACTCATGCTAACAGCTGTTCTGATTGCGAATTCTGGAATATTTACTTCATCTTCTTTCATGAAGGAATTATGGAAAACTGTATTTAGTAACTCCGCTTTAGTGGCACCATCATTGGTAACATTTCCATCGCTATCACGCAGTGATGGTAATGACTGTTTTTTGCCACTGGTGTACTTTACATACGACCAGAATCTTGTTGGGTTTTCTACCATATTTTGAGACAATGTTTCAAAATATGGTAGAAAGGTGCTATTGCGTCTGCGTATTCTGAAAGGAACCTGATTGGTACACCATCTGGACTGGAAGACTTGACTTTCTTAAGTGAGTTTTGTTCCAAAAAACAGTCAATACTGTCACTGCGCGATAGCGAAGGAAATGTTACTGATGATGGTGCCACTAAAGCGGAGATACTAAATACAGTTTCCCATAATTCCTTCACGAAAGAAGATGAAGTAAATATTCCAGAAAAAGTATCAATCCGGCGAGGCACCATGACTTGATGATTTATTGATGGAGTAGACAGAGCATTTTGGGCTACGACTATGGGAGGGCTGCTGCAATTCTATAATAACTACCTAATTTGACAGTAGATTCCTAAAATCTGGAGAAGGACAAGGATCATCACCATACTGAAACTTCGGAAGCCAACTTGTGATGCCAAGAACTTTTGCCCTATATCTCTTTCGTGCCATCTTTATAAAATCTCACAACAAGCTAGATTTAGACCAAATAAAAATTGCATGGCTCAAATCCTCAGTCTGACACAGAATATCAAGGATGGTATGGAACAGGGTTTGGTTACAGGAGCAGTATTCATGAATCTCTCCACAGTATATGGTAACATGCAGCACAATATCATGTTGCACAAACTATGTCATTTACCAAGAGACAAGACTTTACCCCTTCATAGGAACTCTCATTTAGAATTGTAGATTCTATGTTGAACTAGATGGCAAGAAAAGTAAATGGAGACTGCAAAAAACAGTCTGTCTCAAGGTAGTATCCTAGCACCAACCTTGTTTAACATCTACAGTAACAATCAGCCACAGCCTCTTAACGAAAAAGGCTTCATTTATGTTCACAATGTGGCACCAATATCTCAAGCCAAAGATTACAAAGCAGCAGAGAAGCATCTAGCAAATGTACTTCACTCTCTTGCAACATACAACCAAAATAACTACCTGAAAATAAATCTGGGTAAAACTCAAATATGTGCTTTTCATCTAGAAAACAAAGACGCAAACAAAAGATTAATAGTCGTATGGGATGGTATGGAGCTGGGGCAACGTCATCATCCAAATTATCTGTGGGTCATGCTGGACATGTGGTGACATTTAGGAAGCACTGTCTAAACACAAAACATAAAGTATGCACCAGCAATAACATCATTAGAAATCTCACAAGTAATGGATGGGGTGCCCAACTGGTAGTACTCAGAACATCAGCACTTGAAATTATGTTACTCTGCTGCTGAATACACCACACCTGTTTGGTACAGTTCTGTTCATGCCAGGCATGTGGATGCTGCCCTCAACAAGGCATGTAGAATAACATCACTATGCTTGAGGGCAATATCTAACAACAAACCATACAGTCTGGCAAGGATAGCCCCTCCATATATAAGCTGGGAAGTTGCCATGAACAAAGAGAGACACAAAGTGGAACTAAACACTGCTCACACATTGCATGGACACCAGCGTCCCCAAAACAGGCTGAAATCCAGGAAGAGCTTTTTAAAAACTTCTGCCAATGACAGTGCATCATTGTCAATGGCACGAAAGTACCTGTGGATGACCAGAAATGCAGATATCACATCATGGATCCCACTTTCAGAGGCCCTCCCCTGGATAAAAATATGCAATGGAAAATGTGGAAGCCCTTCAACAGACTAAGAAGTGGGGTGGGTAAGACAAAGAATAATATGGCCAGATGGAACTGTCTTGGGGACCCATGAACTTTATGCGAATGTGGAGCCAAATAAATCACCATATATCTGTACAATTGTCCTCAGTGCCAATTTTACTGCATGCTATAGGACCTATTGTGGGCCAGGGAGAACGCCATCAAGGTTAACAATATTTGGTCTCATTATATTCAGTGTTAGTAATCTGTTTGTACATAACTATTATTATATGTCTCTAACTGTCTCACATTGTACCTGAACTTCCTTTTTAATTTTATATATTTATCCTGTTTTTTCTCTTTTTTGTCTATTTTGTATATATTGCTTTTGATACAAATATATAAACAAAACAGTCTTAAAACATAACTAAGATGGCCATGCACTCTTCCTACTGAAGTGTCCATCAGTGTTCTCTGATAGTTGCTACAATCTTCACAGGCTACCAAAACACAAGTTTCTGACAGTGAGGACCCAAGGAGGAAAGAATTGCCTCTTCTCCAGTGCATAAAATTGTTCAAGTGACCACCTTTATGAAATCACCAATTTAAGGCTGTTTCTCATGTTATATCACTACTCTGAAACCCTTTAGCTCCAGAGCAAACAACACGGTGGGCTCTCCATTGGCTGGTGGTTGGGAAAGGATGCATAATGTGAAACATGGGCACTGTTACAGAGCTCTTTATTGGACATCCCATAGGAACAAGGAGTGAGAATTGTGCACATTGTGAGGTCTGCATTGGACATCTCATAGAAGGAAGATGGTGAGAACTGAAGTATATACATTGTGAGGTCTATGTCGCTGAAGTTTTTAGATCTGAGTACCACAAGGACAGAGATCAGACTAAATAATCATCCACTAACTTAGCTGACCAATGTTGAATATGTATGTACAAGCCCACAGTGGAAGGTGGATTTTGAAGTCCTCAATAATAGAAGGGTGTAAGCAGATGCTCCATTAAGCCTGTTACATCTTGACTGGTAATCTGCCATTGTAGTGGAAAGACATTCCATACCATTAACATGACAGGCATCAGTACATAAACACTTAATTTCTGTTCAGTATCTAGATGCACTTGTTCGCCAAAAATATCCAAGTGCATCAGTATGCAGACACTACTGTAAACAGCCAGCATTCATGTGGTTCTTACAGTAGACATTACAGTTTCTAGTGAAAAGACAAGGACCTGTGATCCTCGCCTCTTGTAACACCACAAAGACAGCAGGCTGGTTTGCAGTTAGTTATTGGAACTCAAGAGGAGTGATGACAGTAGCAACTGCACTTCCATCACGTACAGCAGTTTCCTTTTACTCAAGTGGAGATGAATTAGGAGCAGCCTGGATCTTCAAGGCATTTCATATATTCTACAAGGGTGAGTCAAATGAAAACCTTAAATTTGTAATAACAAATCAAAATTTCACGCCATTATCCTGTAACTTGGTAAGCATGCTACAAACAGTGTGCAGAATGGCCTGTAGGTGGCAGCATAGTGAAGATGCACACATACCGATGCAGTATCAGTATAAAGATGGCTACCCCACTTGCAACTTGCACCAGGGAAGAACAGTATCCTGCTATTTGGTTTTTGCATAGTGAAGGTGTGAAACCTGTTGAAATTCATCGACAAATGAAGGTTCAGTACGGCGATGCATGTTTGTCACAGCAGCAAGGCCACAAATGGAGTAGGAAGTTCGCAAATAGTGTGACTTCAGTGGAAAATGCTCCTCGTCCAGGTCACGCACAATGAGTTGTGACTCCACAGAACATTACAGCAGTTGAAGCCATAGTGAAGGAAAACCACCAAGTGACACTGAATGACATTGCAGCATGTTTACAGATTAGTGATGGGTCAGCACACCACATTGTGCATGACGTGCTCCGGTTTCACAAAGTGTCTGCAAGGTGGGTGCCACGGCAGCTGGCTCCTGAAATGAGAGAACGACATGTTGATGCTTGTGAAGAACTTCTTTGGTGCTTTGAACGAGAAGGTGATGGCTTCCTTGCAAGAATCGTTACATGGGACAAAACCTGGGTTCACTTCCACCAACTGGAAATGAAGTGAGAGAGCAAGGAATGGTGCCATTCCTCAGCACCAAAACCAAAGAAGTTTCGAACAGAACCATCAGCAGGGAAGGTTATGCTGACTCTCTTTTGGGATGAAAAAGGCGTCATTTTGGAGCATTACATGCCTAGAGGGACCACTGTCACCAGTGCATCATACACAGCTCTCCTAAAAGTCATCTGCTGCCTGCAATCAAATCAAAGCAACGTGGATTGCTGTCAGAGGTGTCCTTTTGCAACATGACAATGCAAGGCCCCACACTGCCCATACAATAGTTACAACCATCATAGACCTGCATTTTGAGTGTCTTTCTCATCCACCATACTCACCAGACCTTGTCCCAAGTGATTTCCATATGTTTGGACCACTCATAGATGCAATGGGAGGAAAGAAGTTCCGTCCTGATGAAGAGGTATGCCACTCGGTGCATGAATGGTTGCGCGGACTACCAAAAGAATTTTTTTCTAAAGGAATTTATGCACTTTGTAAGCGCTGGAGGACTTGCATTGAGTGTGGGGGAGATTATGTTGAAAATTGATAAAGCTTTGTACCACTTCTGCACAATAAATAATATTTTAAAAAATATTTAAGATTTTCATTTGACTCACCCTTATACGCCTACACCACAAACCACCTGACTGTATGGTAGGGAATACTTGGTGTCCCACTATTTGATTTCCCTGTCCCTATTCCATTGTCAAGTGGCAAGTGGGAAGAATGCTTGTCAATGAAGCTCTGTAATACCTCAAATTTTTGAATTTTCTCATTGTGGTAATTGCACGAGACATAACAGTGTTGTTACCTTTTTATAAACAACCACATACCTATGTACAGCCTCATAGTGTTTCCGACATTTCTACTAGATCATTTACGTATATTTTAAACAGTACCGGTTCTATCACACTTCCTTGGGGTACTCCTGAAATGACCTTCAGATTTGTAGATTTTGTTCTGGTAAGACTGATGTGTTGAATTCTGTCTGCAAGGAAGTCCTGAATCCAGTTGAAAATCTGGTCTGCTACTCAGTAAGCTCATAATTTTTTCACCAAACAGCAATATGGGACAGTGTAAGATGCCTTCCTAGTCAAGGAACATGGCATCAGTGTGAGCACTGATGTCCACAGCAGTGTGGTTGATCTTCATAGAAGAATTTACTGTTCTCCTGAATAATATGTAAGTTTAAAACATATTCCATGATTCTACAACAGACTGATGTCACCAGTATAGGCCTATAATTATGTGTAACTGTCCTATGACCCTTCTTGAAAACCGGAATGAATTGCACTTTTTTCCAGTCGCCAGGTACCCTCCATTGCTCCAGCAACTGCTGCTAGAAGATGAGCAAGTTATTTTGCATAATGTTTGTAGAATCTTAAAGATATTTTACTGGTGTGGTTTTGGCCTCTGGAAAGGCGGGAGGGGCACATTTCTGCCTCTGTCAGAGTAACAGACCTGCATTGACACAGAAGATTTAGGGACAAGGGAGATTTCTTCTCTCTTGAGTCTCTCTTGAATTCAAGAAAAGGGCCTAAAGTTGAATGTATTTGTGAGCTTGTTACAGTTGTGTTAGGTGCATATTTTGTCACACTACTGTCAAAGCCTGATGTCAGATCGATAGTGTGCCATGAAGCATTATAGTCTCCTGTATCTTTTACTCCAAATTAAAAATGGTGCATGTCAGCAATCATAGAAAGTGGTGCCACAGCTAGTTTGCACACTCGAAAGATAATTCACATGGTTCTCCCTAGTGCATCCCCCTTCCACAGCCACCAAGATCAGTGGCAGATACAGAAGAACATCAAGGAGGAGGCGCTAAAGATATCTTGAGCTACCTTTACTTTTACCGTAATAAAAAACAATCAAGTCACATGCAAAGTTTAAGAAAGTTTTATTTGAACTTATTATACACATATACAAGACAACACCATCTTATAATATAAAAAAGTTAAAATTGTGGTTCTCTTCATTAAATGACGAATTTTATGCACCTATTCTACCTGGCAAATTGGTTAATTAAATCATCATTAAAACACTCAAAGGAAGGGTGCATGTTCAACAGAGCTAAGCCATTAATTCGATCCTCCTTCGTTGTCAACCTCAGCCATGTCCTTGTACACCACAATGTTGAAAAACTTCTTTCTACTGTAGCAATAGAGGCAGGTAACCAAGCAAATATTTTGTAAAGCTATCTATGCGCCAGACAGAAATGTACAAAATACGATGCTGCGGACGTGCATGCTATGTAGGAAAGTACAACTACTCGATAACTCGATATAGTCAAGTCAACTAATGAAAGACAAGAACGAATAGCGTGCGGGCTGACTGGCGGGGGAGGTGCAGGTGGCAATGCGGGTAGCCCCGCTTGGGGGGAGGAGGGGGGAGGGGCATGCCCCTCATATGTATCCGCCATTGACCAAGACAAGCTCTTTGCTGAATCTGGAAACCAAAGTGAACATCCCAGCACACTTACTTAGTGCACAGTTCATCAATGTTTAGCAGACTCTCCCAATGAAAGATAAGGCCCTAGTTCATATTCGTATGTTTATGGGGGTAACTGTACCGGGTGATCAAAAAGTCAGTATAAATTTGAAAACTGAATAAATCACAGAATAATGTAAATAGAGAGGTACCAAATGACACACATGTTTGGAATGACATGGGGTTTTATTGGAACCAAAAAAACACAAAAGTTCAAAAAATGTCCGACAGATGGCGCTTCATCTGATCAGAATAGCAATAATTAGCATAACAAAGTAAGACAAAGCAAAGATGATGTTCTTTACAAGAAATGCTCGATATGTCCACCATCATTCCTCTACAATAGCTGTAGTCGAGGAATAATCTTGTGAACAGCACTGTAAAGCATGTCCGGAGTTATGGTGAGGCATTGGCGTCGGATGTTGTCGTTCAGCATCGCTAGAGATGTCGGTCGATCACAATACACTTGTGACTTCAGGTAACCCCAAAGCCAATATTGCACAGACTGAGGTCTGAGGATCTGGGAGGCCAAGCATGATGAAAGTGGCGGCTGAGCACATGATCATCACCAAACGACGCGTGCAACAGATCTTTCATGCATCTAGCAATATGGGGTGGAGCGCCATCCTGCATAAACATCGTACATTCCCGCAGGTGTTTATCAGCCAGGCTGGAGATGATGAGATTCTGTAACATAACAGCGTACCTCTCACCCATCACGGTAGCAGTTACAAAACCAGAATCATGCATTTTCTCAAAGAAAAAAGGCCTGATAACGGTAGAAGTGGTAAATCCAACCCATACCGTGACTTTCTTGTCGTGCAATGGAGTTTCCACGACAGTTCTAGGATTTTTGGTAACCCAAATTCTGCAGTTGTGGGCGTTGACAGACCCCCAGAGCGTGAAATGAGCTTCGTCAGTCCACAACACGTTACTCAACCAATTGCCACCTTTTGAAACGCCCACACTGCAAATGCCCTCCGCTTCACTACATCGCCAGGTAACAGTTCATGATGCCGATGGATTTTGTACGGATAGCATCGGAGGGTACGCCTAAGTGCCAATCAAACAGTAGTGTATGGAATGCCAGTGCAATGTGCGACTGCACAAGCGCTGACTTCCCCATGCATAGACAAACCCACTACAGTCTCTGTTTCTCCCTGAACTGTCTCAGCAGCATTACACCTTGTGCTCAGTCGGCCACTACAGGGTCTATCATCTAAACAACCCATGGCTTCGAACTTCGAAATCATTCTCGCCACAGCTGCATTTGTCAACAGACCTTTACCCATTCGAATCCCCTTCCTATGGCGATAGTATCATAACACTGAACTAGCACATTCCCCATTCTGATAATGCAGCTTCACTAAAAGCGCCTTTTCAGGTAACGTCAACATGCTGCGACTGCTGGCGCATCTGATTCTCTCTCTCATTAAGCTCCTTTTATACATGATTGTCATGCGCAGTCACTGACGTTTTGCTGTCCAGCGCCATCTGTCGGACATTTTGTGAACTTTTTTTTTTGTTTTGGTTCTAATAAAACCTCATGTCATTCCAAACATGTGTATCAATTTTTACCTCTCTATCTACATTATTCTTTGGTTTATTAAGTTTTCAAATTTATAATGACTTTTTGATCACCCAGTACATGGTACATCTCTGTGAAAGTACAACAGTGAATTGCGTCAGAGTGAGTAGGTTTAACATCTTAATCAAATATATCTTGTTTGTACTATTTTAAAGAGTCACACTGAACTTATTTAATGTGTTTAACATAAGCCAATGATTTACTTGTCATACCAGATACAGGGCAAGCTGCTCTACTCCACTTTTGCTCATGTGATCTTTTTCTCACTGTGCTATCTGTGGTGAAAACGTCTTAGGGTTCTAACTCTTCATACTGAAATTTTTGGTGCAACTATGGAGAAAGTTATTTTGGCAAAGGCATCACTCAATCAATGCTAGATATGCTTCCTTCCAGATCAACACAGAAAAACGACTTCATTGCACATCTGTGTGTGTTTGTGTGTGTGGGGCGGGGGGTGGGGGGGGGGGGTGGGGGGGCGTGGGTGGGTTGTGAGGGGGGAGCCCCAATATCTCAACAGGATAGTATCCGTTACCATGACGCAAATAATTTTCAAGATATTTTTATTCCACAGCAAGTGGCATTTCTTCAAAAAAATGGTTCAAATGGCTCTGAGCACTATGGGACTTAACATCTGTGGTCATCAGTCCCCTAGAACTTAGAACTACTTAAACCTAACTAACCTAAGGACATCACACACATCCATGCCCGAGGCAGGATTCGAACCTGCGACCGTAGCAGTCGCGCGGTTCCAGACTGCGCGCCTAGAACCGCTAGACCACCGCGGCCGGCGGCATTTCTTCACCAGGTTGTCCATTCACCAGACTTGTTATCACTAAATGTGTATAGGATTTACTGATTAACAATTAGCTTACAGATCCTGTTCAGTAGAAATTACAGATTTATTTTGACCTTAGAAATAAGTAGTCTGAAATATTATTCGTCAGGGATATATTAAAAGTCTATACTATATAATTTCATTGTTCTATATAATATTGAACTCACTCTCTAGATTGCAAAACTGGAGATTTTAGTGTTTATCCACCTCCCTCAGAGTTGCTTGTGCGATTTGCATTATTTGAAAGTACGCTTGAGACATGACAATATGCTGTAATAACACTGCGCACACTTTAGTTAATAATTATGTCAATTAAACAATTAATCATAATAATTAAGAAAAATATTTAGCTGAACAACATGTTAATTGGCCCAATATTTTATTATACTAAGAATTGTGAAGACAGCATAACAATTGTAGCATTTACGGTATGATTCAGCTATCCCTACCTATGAGTCTTACGCAACCCACAACTCCTTCAAATACACATGCAAGATTTTCAGGTTCTCTCCCTTGCCACACATAAACTATTGGTCCTACAGGAAAAAATGACAGGACCTTTCTGTGGGAAATTTAATGTAGTTAAACTCAGTACTGAGATAAGTGTTCCCTAAAGGCCGTAATTGTCGAATTATTCATGAAAAACATAGAAAATACTCTTTTTTTTAAAAAAAAAATAACTGGTAAACCATGGCATCCAGCGAAAATTTATGTCAATACAAAATTTAATTGCACCAAATTTCCTACAAAAAGATCCTGTTCTTTTTTTTTTCTGTAGGAATAATAGTTTGCGAACTGCAAACAACAGAGTATGAAAATCTTGCTCGTGGTATCTGGAGATATCGCATGTTGCATAAAACTGATAGGTAGGGGCAGCTGAATCATCATGTATAATGGAGATATGTGAATTATAATTCAGTGAGTCTACCATGGTCAGCAGTAGCTGGAGTGCCAGGAGGCCTGATAGCATGTTTAGGGGTAGGCACAGTTGGCAGCTCCAAAATACTGCCAGTGAGCATGATACACTTAGCCAATAGGGTCTGGAATGTGGAGGCACAGGTGCAGGGATGCTGGAAAAGAACCTGAAGCAAAAGTTAAGATGTACACTCATGCTCATAAATTAAGGATAATTGCAGAATGTGGTGCCACACAACGTGGCATTACACAAAATTGGAGGGTAACAGCATAGCCACATCGGGAACACAAAAAACACAGATTTGTAAGTCTATGGTATTGGTGGTATGTTGAGAAAATCATCCCAAAACACATGTACTACAAAACGCCACTGTTTCCTGCACATATACCCCAACATCAATATGGGATATGATCACCATGCACACGTACACAGGACACACAACGGGTTGGCATACTCTGGAATAGGTGGTCGAGCAGCTGCTGGAGTATAGCCTTCCATTCTTGCACCAGTGCCTTTTGGAGCTCCTGAAGTGCCATAGTGGTTCGAAGACATGCAGCGATATGTCGACCGAGAGCATCCCAGACATGCTCGATGGAGTTTAGGTCTGAAGAACAGGCAGTACACTCCATTCACCTGATATGTTCTGTTTCAAGGTACTCCCCCATTATGGCAGCTCGGTGGGGTCGCGTGTTATCATCCATCAGGAGGAAGGTGGGACCCATGGCACCCCTGAAAAGGCAGACATACCGGTGCAAAATGACATCCCGATACACCTGACATGTTACAGTTCCTCTGTGAAAGACATGGAGGGGTGTATGTGCACCAATCATAATCCCACACCACACCATCAAACCACGACCTCCATACAGGTCCCTTTCAAGGACATTAAGGGTTTGGTATCTGGTTCCTGGTTCACGCCAGATGAAAAACCGATGACTCGTCCGTGAATATAACCTGGGACCACTGTTCCACTGACCATGTACTGTACTCTTGACACCAGGCTTTATGGGCTCTCCTGTGACCAGGGATGAGTGGAATGCACCTTGCAGGTCTCCGGGTGAATAAATCTTGTCTGTTCAGTCATCTGTAGACTGTGTGTCTGGAGACAGCTGTTCCAGTGGCTGCAGTAATGTCCTGAGCAAGGCTACCTGCAGTACTCTGTGGTCGTCTGTGGGCACTGATGGTGAGATATCGGTCTTCTTATGGTGTTGTACACTGTGGACATGCCGTACTGTAGTGCCTGGACACGTTTCCTGTCTGCTGGAATCATTGCCATAAACTTGAGATCACACTTTGTGGCACACGGAGGGCCCATGCTACTACTGCTGTGTTTGACCAGCCTCCAGTCGCCCTAGTAATCTACTCCTCATAATGTCATCAATATGTGTTCTTTGAGCCATTTTCAACACACAGTCACCATTAGCATGTCTGAAAACGTCTGCACACTTATTCGCTGCACCGTACTCTGACATGCACCAACACACCTTTGCGTATGTGGACTGCTGCCAGCACCACCGTGCGATGACCGCAGTTCAAATGCACTGTATGATCATATCCTGAGGTGATTTAAACCCGCAAACAGCCCACCAGAGTGTTGTTTCACCATGTATCAGCATTATCCATAATTTATGAGCATGAGTGTAGTTTCCAGGGGCAGATACCACTTAGCTTTGGTTCCTACGGACAGGCCCATCAGCAGACCCAGGCCAAAGAAAAAATAGTCCATCTTACATTTTATTGTGGCAACAGTAGAGAATTCACAGTATTTGTTACAGAAATGTTTAGAGCATCTCCATATCAGCAAATTGTAGAAAATGATGTAATTAGAAGCAGAGTTAATACTTGGTAGACTTTACTGTATGACATCACTGCCACAAAGAATCGGAAGCAGTAGGTTGACATGCCATTGTTAGGAGAGGTGCATCTTAGAGACTCGACAAGATGTATGTCAGGGTGTATACTTGGACGAGGAAAAAAAAAATACCTGGATTTTTCCCAGAATTCCCGGTTAAAAGTACATTTCCTCCCAGGTGAAAATACACTTTTTCCGTGATAAACGAGAGTATACTCTTCCTCAGAACTGTAAAACTTATCAGTCCTTTGAATGGTTATGGTTTTATACACGGGCGTAGAATTTTCCGGCACTTTAGAAAACGAAACTCAGGGAACCAAACATGTTTTGGGAAGATGTCTGACGTGCAGGAACATGTACGCTGCACATATTCATATTATGAAAGTATAAATTCAAATTCCACCAAACACTGCATGTTACTTTCCGAAGCATTGAAATCGTGATTGCGATGCACTTTTGTAAGCCAGTCATAGCTCACGTCACGTGATCTCGCCAGCCGATGACAGCGGATATTCAGAACATAGGACATGTGGTGTAGTCGGCCAAAAGCAACATCACTGTTAGGTAACGCAAACACACAATAGGGAAAGTTGATGGTTTAAATTAATATATGTAGTGTTGCTTCTAAGAACGACATAAATGTTACATCTTCTGGGCTCGAAATTATTCTAAATCATCGTACTCAAAGAGTTGATTTTTAAATGAAGAGTCAAAAGCTCTGGGATTTATGAAATTCATCGTACATTCTCGTACATAGTTCATCCTGCGTAAAAGGAAATTTACTTTGAAAGTAATGCTTTTCAAACCACCATTCGCAATATTTTCCAGTGACCTGTTAAAAATGGGTTCGTTTCAGCAGTTGCCAGAGGGCGCATGATAACAAGTGTCTTACATTCTTACATAATGTCATAAAAGAAACAAGACATTATAGGACACTCAAAGAGCACGGGTATTTCGTGAACCATACTAAAATGCATAATTCAGCTTAAAGTACACATTCGTATGTCCAGATTCGGATGTAAATATTCTTGGAGTACCAGTACTGTATTATCTCATGTTTGGTTCTTCATAATGGCATAATGCCATACGTTCTAGAAGATGAAAACATGCACCTCAAATGCAGCGAACAGTTGAAACTAGCCAATAGTGTGGAATTAAACACCCCGTTTCAAATAAATTGGCTGGTTCAGCGGAAAAGATTAATAAAAACCAAATTTCTTTAGCAAATCAACAGAAAACTTCATTGTTCTGCAATGCGATTAATGCTTGACTGTCAGAAAGGGGAAATACAATAAAATCTGAAACTAATAACATATTTTAGCCTTCCGTAACTATGTAATTCACTTAATAGCTCCTGGTCACAGAAATCAGTTTTGTTTTCATTTGACACAAGAGCAATAAACGAAAAGGAAACAGCAAAATCACCAAACGTAAACACGGGTCACGTGAGACTACCCACTTCCCCATTACAACTTAAGACTGCTCTGCAGATCTGCACCGGATCTACAATATTTCTGTTTGAAGTAGGACAGCAAAAATTTTAAAAATCGACTTTTCAAAAAGTCCATTTTGTAGAGCACATCTTTCTAAGATGTGTGCTATGAAATATATGTGTTTGAGGAAATGTAAGACATTGTTTGGTCTTAAATGTGCCAACACCTCTTCACACAGCATTCTATCGCACGTCACTGTATTTCGTTCTGTGGAACTCAAACATGTAAAATTTGTAATGGGTGCCATCAAACTATTGACAACCTGCCCCTGTTTTTAAAAAAACTCACAAATACTGGATGGGATTATTTGTAACCAGGAGAACAGTAACTCTTCAGAAAATTTGCACTCTTTATTGCCTGTTAGCTAATAACTTTATGTTTTGTGTGACAAAATGAAATATAGGATACGTAAAACCAGTAAAGACAATAGACAAGCAAGACAGTACACATTTCTTCAATCTTTAAGTCTTTGCATTGTTTTTCTCACTAACCTTAGTACAGCTTTACTTGGCGTGCTTTCCTTTTGGTTAAGAATCTATTAGCTCAACAAAGTTCATCAAACGTTTTGCTACATGAAAAAACCAAATGTTGTCTAATACTGAAAATGCTATTCATACGAATAGAACCCAAGACTGGCATGGTTTCTCGATCTGATTACGTGTATTTTTTCACGAAATAGGTCTGCCTAATATTGCAGCAATTGTAACGCACACTGAATAAACGACACTGTTTTGGCACAAATGGTCATTTTTATAACACAACAGAATATAATCAATGCCTATTAGGCCTACTACAAGCAAAAAGTTTCACGTTAAGAAATAGTTTCACGTTTCATTCATACGCTCTACCTTCTAAAGCAGTGGTACGAAATTTTTATATAAGTTTGGAATCGTCATATTCTTCAATAATTTGTGTGATGTCCCCATTTCTTCTCCTTCCACGTCCTAACAATCTGGTCATCACTAATTCTGTGAATATTCCTGCCAGGGTTAAAACTTATTCTCCGGTTAACTTGACTAAACCTGCCACAATCACCGTTTTATTTATCCCATGTTTTTTCTCTGGTTAGGTGTTGTTACGTGTTCGTACAATGCGTTTTCCGCGCTGCTCCCACAATAGAACTTTAGCTGCTGCTAGCCGGGGACTGTACAACTGGCCCTTACAAGTGTCGCGTTCTGGCAAAAAAGCGAGAGAAGGTACTACTCATACGCGACTCAACTGCGCATGAGAATGAGCTCGCTAGCAACTGCTCAAATGAATCTACTGTAAGCAATTGTGACGTCACGCTAATCGGAGGCAATTTGCTGTTATGAAGCATTGCATAGTCTTCCTAAAGCCGTTAACACATTTTGCTGTTGGCAGATGCTTGTGTGAGCACTGTGTTTTGTTGCTGTATATGGTGCATTTCCTTGGCAACTTTGTTTTATTTTCGTTTTTTTTTTTCCCCGTTCTCTTTCAAGTTTAT
Organism: Schistocerca serialis cubense; assembly: GCF_023864345.2. Classification (NCBI taxonomy): domain Eukaryota; kingdom Metazoa; phylum Arthropoda; class Insecta; order Orthoptera; family Acrididae; genus Schistocerca; species Schistocerca serialis. Next base: position 342,656,633 of record NC_064638.1, on the reverse strand, counting down.
TGCTGCAGTATTATTCTGCAGTAGCGAAATACAGTAATATCCTTTGTTAGAGTATTGGTTCTTACCGGTCAATGTTACAAAAATTTAACTGAAAGCTAAAACAATGAAAAATTCCCGGAATTCTAAAAAAAGATCCCGGGTTTTTCCCGGTTTTCTCCTGGATGAAAAAATTCCCGTGTTTTTCCCGGATCTCCCAGTTGTCCCGGGTCGTATACACCCTGTATGTGTGCTAAGTGTTGCTCTGTCAGGATTTAACAATAAGCTTTGCTTATGTTCAGACTATGCTACTGACACTGACTAAGTAAAAGCACACAGGCAGTGAACATATGAAAGTTTTAAGTATATTTGTAAACACAAGTAGTTAATGAGCAAAGCTTATGTCTTGCAAAGTGCTTCATTCCCCAAGTGTGAAGGTAGGCTGGGCACCATGAAGTGTAAAATGTAGCAGACTGGGGGTGGACAAAACGAATCTATCAATGTCTCTTTCATTCAGAGATTACATTACTCATACAACATACTGCATTCACTCACAGGAGACAATATTTATTTAAAACACCTTGACTAATAATATCTTGTATCAAACAACTCTAACAGAAAAAAATTGCAACACTAAGAAGGAGTTATGTGATATAAAAGAAAGTAGGTATATGTGTTACTACATCTGAAACATGATGTCTATCCAAATTTCACACCTATCGCATAAGGGGTGCACTAGTAACACCACTATGAGGATTCAAATCAAGTTTGTTTTCAATACGCGCTGAAGTGAGCATCAGTTCCGCTGAAGTGAGCATCAGTTACCTTTCAGATTGGATGTGGTAGGCTGATGTTAGTCAAGGATGCCTTTAAAGGTCTCAAAGACACCATTACCAACATCTCACTGAGGTCGAGCGAGATCATGTAATAGGGCTATGACAAGCTGGACGTTCCTTCTGCGATACTGCACTGTACACAATTGCTGGCAGCAGTGGTCACAAAAATGTACGGTCACAAGAAGACCAGGCTCCAGACAGTCATGTGGCACTACCTAGAGGGACAACCATCATGTTTGGTGTGGGGCTCTTCACATTGTAATGCATCTGCAGTGGCAATTTGAACATCCGTTAGCACCACAGTGACACAAAAACTGTTACAAAATAAATCTGTTACTTCAAGGACAGTGCTATAGTGGCGTTTCACTGACCCTAAACCATTGCCATCTGTGACTTCAGCAGTGTCAAGCAAGAGCTCATTGGAGGGTAGGCTGAAGGTCTGTTGTGTTTTCTGATGAAAGCTCATTTTGCCTTGGTGCCAGTGACGAGTGAGTGTTGGTAAGGAGAACACCAGATGAGGGCCTGCAACCTATCTTTCTGTGTGCTGGACACAGTAGACCGACACATGGGGATAGGATCTGGAATGTGATTTCATATGTCAGGAGGAGCACTCTTGTCATTATCCCATACACCCTAAATGCAAATTTGTATGTCACTTTGGTGATTCGACCTGCTGTGCTGCGATTCATGAACAGCTATCCAGGGAGTGTTTTCCAACAGGATAACACTCACCCACATGACGCTGTTGTAAGTTGTAACCCAACATGCTCTACAGAGTGTCGACATGTTGTCTTGGCCTGCTCGATCACCAGATCTGTCTCCAAACGAGGACTTATGGAACATCATTGGACAACTCAAGCGTCGTCCACAACCAGTGTTAACCGACCTTATTGACAGACCAAGAGCCACAATCATGGAACTCCATCCCACATATCGACATCAGGCACCTGCGCAACCCAATGTATGCCCATTTGCATACTTGCATTCAACATTATGGCAGTTACATCAGTTATAAATGTACCATCAGCATTTCACATTTGCAGTGGCTTATCTCGTGCTTACATTAACCTGTGGTCTTGCAATGTTAATCACTTAAATATGTTACCTAAATAAATGTATTTCCACAGTTTTGTTGCTCTACGTTAATTATTTTTTTGTGATGTGATGATCTCGCCAGTAAGTGACAGCATATATTTTGAGTACTGGACACAAGATGCAGACAACCAGTAGCAACATCAGTGTTAAGTAGTGAGAAAACACAAATAGTAGAAGTTAATAGTTTTTTAAGTTTTGAATGAGAGTCAAATACTCCATGACTTAAGAAATTCATTGTGTATTCTCACACATAACATAACTCATCATGTGTAAACAGAAATTTACTTTGAAAGTAACACTTCTCAAACCATGATTCACGATATTTTCCAGCGACCTGTTAACAGACACACAAATGAGTGACGGATCATAGGGATCCACCACATGCAATCATCACCTATAATCAGTTGCTTGCCTTGACACCCCAGACATGAGCAATTCGCCAAGCAATTTCAATCAGTGTTCTGAATGTCTCTGTGTCGAGAAGTTCTGCTATGGAAAACGAACCGCTATGTTTAACAGCACTTGCAGCTGATTTCCATATCCCCATGAATACTTGCGAAACATAAATTTAAAATAAATGAGAATTATAATTTATTGAACTTGTTCTCAAAAGCTTTTCCTGGGAACTGCAAGTTATTTTACAGAATACATTACATTTTTCACTGGTGCCAAACAAGTTTTGTACATCTTTCCTGTGTGCCAAAACAATTTGTTTTACATTTATTAGTCCCCAATTCCTTTTTATTTAGTCTTACAATTTAACTATAAGTATTTACACAATTTACTCAATGTGTCTTTAGAGATTCTGTCAATACAGCACTAATGACTGCCATAACTCTTGTTATAGATTGTATGAAGGAGAGTTACTTTGTATGAAATGACAAGATATTTGAGTATACCAGTATAATATATTTCCCCTGAACATTTAAATTAAAATGTCCTCTTCACTTCACAGAAGGTACATATGTCACTCTTAGAAGTTAAAAACATAAATAATGTTTATAATTATTTCATAAATAACTCAAAGTCGTAAGTGGGAGCAAACTGTATCAAGACTATGAACTTCCAATCAATTATACGTAAATCTATAGCACAAGGTTAGAAATGTTAATCACTGCCAAATCAGTGTGTGTATTTTGTATTACTTCTTAATATAAATGGCAACTCCAGATTGCATCCACTTGCCAGAGTAGTTCATGGTACCTGGATAACTCTAAATTCTAACATACATTTCTTACTCATTGTGAACAAAGTGAAACAAATTAAACTGCACAACCATGCTTAATAAATGGAGGGGCGAGTTGCTGCCATATTCATTGCACAAATTGCACATGATCCATTAGATTGTCTGGGATTTCTCCACGATCAGCGACCAGTTGCTGTGATATGTCGACGTATGTATAATCTACGAAGCGATCAGTCACCTGTGCGATGGACTGCTGCGATTCGTCAGTCCTGTGTGGGAACCTTTGGAAATGTAAACAGTTGTGACATCATGCTCACTAAAAGCAGTTTATTTGGTATAGTCTTCATCCTGAAACCTTTGACACATTTTGCTGTCAGTAGACGCTTGTGTACAGTCTTTTGTTGTAAATGACACATTTTCTTTGCTACTGAAGTTCTATTTTGGTGTAATTCTCTCATTTATGTTTCATTACGTAGCAATGGGATAAAAAAAAATTCTTTGTTAGAGCACCAGTTCTTACCAGTCAAAATTATAAAAATTTAACTAAAAACTAAAACAATGAAAAATTCACAGAATTCTAAAATATTCCTGGGTTTTTCCTGGACTTCCCAGTTGTCCCAGGATGTATGCATTCTCCTTAATCTGACCACAAGAATATATTAGAAATGTTTCAAGTTCCCAGGAATTCCCCGAACTTTCTATTTTAAACTTAGATCTATTGTACTTATTTTATATGCTTGTTTTACACAAAGACTGTGAAGCAAATTTTCATTGTGTTGGGTTTTGGTGAAAGGAATGGAGGGAGGATTTTCTGCAAATATTTCACTCCACTTTATTTTAAACAAGAAACTCATAAAATATGTTACTGCAGGTGCTGTTAACCAAGCTGTTAAGTGCAATGCTACTCACTGGAACTTCAGTAATTTTTCACAAGCTGTATTGAGAACAGCCCTACTATACCATAAATTTAGACCAGCAGACCAGCCAAATCATTGTAGCTGGCTAATACCCCGATTTCCACCGTTATCGTAACAGTTATTTGCAATCATATTTGATCAACATTTCTTGTAAAATGAACTGACTCCTCTTAACATTTTTTTGCAATAGCTTCAGTCATATTAAAATTATTGATTAAACTCTGTCTTTGACAACTAGCAAAAATTTTTCAGTGACAATCGACCTGTATACATATGTATATGGCAACAACCTTCATACTGAAACCGTTTGTCTCATTTAATCTGCTGCAAAAACGAAGCCCTCAGAACCGAGAGATAAATCATATTCGATATTTCCAAGTAATTTCTGTCCCTTTATGATGTTCATACTTCAGATAATTTTAAGGAAACACATATTGCTATTAGCACTTTTGCATTAACAGTTTTGAGAGGAATGTCATTAAATTACTAATAAGTAACAGTACACCCTGTTGCTGGATGAGGGAGTAATAGTTAATCATAGGGCCATTTGTACATATATTTCACACAGAATGTTTCATGTATAAAAGCTGTTTCATTTTTATTCTGAAATAAGACAAAAACTTGTGTAAAATTACAGTAAAACCTATATTACAATTACTTAAGTCTTTGTCAATAAAACCCTGGGGAAACTTGAATAAATTTAGTTCTTCCAATTTTTTGCAGTCATTTGTTTAATGGACACAAGTAGTCACTGTATTTTCTTCACTTCACAACAGGTCTTGCTACCTATATTTGTGCTTCTTTGTGGTTGCTGAATTATTCTCATAAGACCTCTTACTGGAACTGGCCTGCAAAAGCAACACACCTGTAGGAAACTAACGGACTCACATGATCAAGTAAATTAAAGGGTAACAATATCCATAAAATAAATTTAATGTATGTTATCTTCCAATTCGGGATTAATTATCTGTGGTACATTATAGTTAACCATTGTGCTAATTCACTTCAACCCATGATAAATTCACCTTTTGTAATAGACAATATGTAATCTTATAAACAACAGAGATCCAAAGCTAAAGTTAGTAGAAAATACTACTGTTCTCAATTTGAGAAGAAGAACTAGTTGACACAAAAACCATAACCAAAAGAAGCATCTTTGTGCCTTACTTTTATTGCAATTATTACAAAGAACAGGATTTTTTCTGTTAGAATTTTGAAAGTGCTCTCGTTATTAATTTGCCCTATTAAAATCTGTACTAACCTTGGATATATAATCACATTTCATATTAATTCCTTTAAAAACTTATACCATTCATAAAAGATTATTTTTACTGATATCAGATCTAAGCCACACTTACATCATTGCTGCTTTTCTTCTTTATAACCTTCACCATCATCTCATGGACAGATACAAATGTTCCATCAGATGTTTTTACTACTAATCTTCCAGAATCTTCATCAAATGACACAACCTAAAGAAAGGACAGAAAAACTCATTTGCATGTGTGTGTTCGCACACAATACTGACATGTCTCATTGATGTTTGTGTAAAATAAGAACTTGATAAAAACTGGAGGCCCTTTTAGTTGCTCACGTACACGAGGTCTGTTCAAAAAATTCTGGAGCTTTGTCCACAAAATTTTTCTATGCTCATCTTTTACTTATTGTGCATTGTCTCCTTCAAAATACTCTTCTGCACAATTGATACATTGTTACCAATATCATTTCCACTTCCAGAAGCAGTCTTGGTACACCCTTTCTGAATCGCACGAAGTGCCATTTGCACATTATTCTCTTATCTCGTCTATTGTTGCAAATCCTCATCCTTTCAATGGGGCTTTTAGCTCTGGAAATAAAAATGTCTGCAGAGTTCAGGTCTGGAGAGTACAGAAGATGAGGCAGATGCAACAGTCGCAACTGACTCATGAGCAGTGAGACGAATTTGGTGGCAACATGATGCATTCCAAGTTGCTGCATCAGGATTTCATGATATGAGGATGTCAACCACATTGCACCTCAACACACTGTTGACATGAAATTACAAATGTTCTGGAATTTTTTGAACAGACATCATGTTAGAGTAATTTGATTAACCTGAGTCAAAGAAAGCCAAGCACCTGATTCAATCTATGTTATATTTGGATATTTTTTCAAGTAATTATTAACAGCAATGATATACTGTACTTGGAAAAATGTGTGATGACAAAGTGCTATTTATTCACGACCAGTTTCAGTCATAAATAACCTTCACATTGCTGTACATATGAACAAAACAGAAGAGAAATCCATGAACATCAAAACAAAATACAACAAGGCTGGACACCTGAACATTCTTTGTCACTCATTAGCAGGCTCCAATGAAGATCAAGGTAAGAGGCATCTGTTCTGATACGGGGCACAATATAATGTTCTTAGAATTCAGTGCTCTAAATCTCTGCTGGAATGGCCTTTCCAGTAGGTTGAATGAGTCCTCAAGGAATGTATGCAGTAGGACTTGCTATCCTTTGTTGCTATTTCCTTAAGGAATGCCATTATTCACAACACATTTCAACTACAACAGACAACTTCCCATTTTCATCGACTCTAAGGTAGTAAGTGATGCTGCAGGTTTTCTGATAAAAGTGTATCACATTGGCTCAGTGGCAAAGGTCTATACTTGAAGTACTTTCGGTATACAGAGAGGCAATAGAAATTTATCTGAAATAAAACTACAGCACAAAAGTTTACTTTATAACATGCGTGGTGCTGAATCATAATTCTAGGAGTATTATAAAAATTTCTTGTGTAATTGACCGAAAATAAAAGGAAATCATATAGTAAATAATTTTTGTAACTGAAAAATTGAATGACACATACCTCCCCAGTGACATCAGCATTTGTTTTACTCAAAATTTTAACATGGCAACCTAACTCCACCTTATTATCTTCACCATCACCATTGCTTCCAGTCTGTTTCCCTGCTCCAAGTCCAAGTCCTTTTGGTCTAAGAGTTGGTTCAAATAATTTAACCTGCCTAAAACAAAAATTCACACACATAAAAATAATGAAACTGATCATAAACCCCAAGAAAAAAATTCACTCAGTCAGTTGATCAATTAAATTTATATTTCCTGAACCACAATATAAATGCATACATAATTTAAGAAGTAAAGGTAAAAACTCATCACACAGTAGTGGATTGGGAGGGGGAGATAGAACAGAGGAAGAAGTGAAGAGGTTGTGGATGTAAGATGAATGAAGATAAGGTCATGGGGCAGGAGTGGAGTTGGATTTGGAGCAGAGGGTAGAAGAGATTTGAGGCCATGAGGATTAAAGGACAGATGGCTGTACTGCAAGGACAACTGCCATCTATGTAATTTAGAGAAGCTGGTATTGGGGGAAGGGTCCAGACTGCATGGGTTGTGAAGCAGCAATTGAAACTGAGCATATTGTGCTCAGCTGAGTGTGATGCCACATTTTAATTTGCAGTAAATGTTTGTAAACTTATCTTTTTCAGAGACACTTTTCTTGTTATTGACAGTCTCCATTTATATTTTACCTTCTTTGCCCACCATCAGTTAGTCGGACTGCCCAAATGAATAACTCAACAACTACTTTTAGGCCCTCATTTCCTAATATAAATCCTTCTGATTTGCTTTATTTAATTCAACTACATTCCATTATTCTTTCCCTACTTTTGTAGCAATTCATTTTGTAAAACCTTTTCATAATACTATCTATACTGTTCAACTGATCTTCCAAGCATTTTGCTGTCGATGACAGTGTCAGTATTTGAATTTTAGAAGATGTTCTTGAAGATTCTATAAACTTCTCTCTGAAACATTAGGGCACTGTTTCCTAAGGGCCTGACTCAATCCCACAGCCTGTGTCATCCAGCATGCTGCAGCAGTTACCAGTGCTGACTGGTGATGCGCAGGTGCCATGTTTGATTTCAAGATCCAGCCAGTAACAGTTATTAATATCTGAACATTTTGGATCATTGCAGGAACTTAGGGTATCATAAATCATTGAGTAATATGAATACTCTCCATTTTGGAGGCAATCCATCTTTGTCTATGCTTTGGGTAATGAATACAGTTTCCAACTGATGTGTTTATCTTTACTGATGAACATGTTTTCACATTTGGAAACTTATTCTAGCATATGTATGGCAATTTCTATAAATAAAACTAAGACTATATTTCAAACAAAGGAAAATACAGGCTGGAATAATACCAGAATTATGAAAAGAATAGATTGCTACCCACTGTGTAGAGGAGATGTTGAGTTCTAGACAGGCACACCAAGAAGACTGCTAAGCAATACACATTCACCATAGAGAGGAGTTGTTGAGTTGCAGACAGGCACAGAAAAAAGACTTCTAAACCAAACACACACACACACACATGCACCTCTGTGTGTGTGTGTGTGTGTGTGTGTGTGTGTGTGTGTGTGTTTTCTGTCTACTTTAGAAGAAGTTCTTTTGGCTCACATGGTTAGCAGTCTTTTTGGTGTGCCTGTTTGCAACTCAGCATCTCTGTATGGTGAGTAGCAATCTATCTTTTACATAATATTGCTGGTAAGGACTACTTTTATTTGTCGTCAGTATAAATGCTTTTAAATGTAGCAGAAATAACAAAATGGGGGTAATATGTTCAACTGATTAAATTTCAACAATGGTGTTCTCACTTTTCATTCTTTCCAACACCTTTATTAGGATCCCAACCCATTCCTCTTAACATTGCCATGCCGAAACTGGAAACAGGTACAGATTCATAATCTTCCAAAGTAGGCTGTAAGTAATGAAAAAAACTTACATCAGTTAAGTTCAAAATTTCACAGATTTCAACTCAAAACTATGCAGCATATTCCAAAACTCAATGAATGTAACTTAGAAATGCAAAGATGGTGTCTTCAACAAACCTCTTTCTGGAGGTCAGCAGTCTCTTGCTCCTTTTGATCGATTACAAGTGTAGAAGGAGCCGCTTCCTTCTGCTTTCCCTTTGACTCTGAAAGAGAACTTTCAATTAAGAATTGTATACACTCTAAGCTATCACTAGCATTAAGCTTCAGAAAAGAAAAGTACAAATCACTCAGGTCCATGAGCACTTAAGATCAGGCAGATTACAACATAATTTGGCAATGTAACTTATTGTCATCTTCAAACCATTCCAGAAAACAGTGACTACAGTAAAACAGCAATTTGTATGGCTAATAATTTGTGTGAACCAGACAAAAATTTGTGGCCATGTGCATGGCACATTTGAAACATTTCACTTGCAATGAAAACACATGTGAAGAGTTACACAACAAATAACACACAATGTGGGATTACTCCATCTCAGGTGACCTAGGGTTTCCCACTCAACCGTATCAGAGTTTTTTCAAATATGGTATGCACATTTACTCAATAATCAAATTTAAAATTTACAAATACCTAGTTCTAAAAAGTTAATACTTCGTGAGTAGAGGCCTCTGAAGTAAAAGATGTGCAAATGTCACAGCAACATATAAAACATTTTACCTCTGTATGAAGTGCAGTAACTCAGTGGATAGTTGTGGTAGACTACAAAACTTGAACAGTTTGTGTTGTGCACATTCTGTAAGTTTTATGTCATTTGCCTCACCACTTTGGCTCCAAGTCACACTCGACATTGCCAACAAATTCTGTCACAACAAAATTTCCCCCAAATTGAAGTAATTTGATCTCTTTATGTAGGTGGATTAGATATCTCTATTTTTATTACCTTATTGCCTAGTAGCTTATTCATAAAAATCTGTAAGTTTTGTACTTTTGGGTTCATAGTTTTTGAGACAGTGAAGTGTTACATGTCATTTAGACAAATGATATTTCACACTCCTTGTGTAATATAAGGAAAGATGATCATAACAGAATAATACTACGTAGGGAGTAAGTCAAGGAACATATACTGTGCACAGGTATTTGTTTTTGTATGTGCAGACATTAAACGTGAGGTGTGGAATATGAGGAAACGACAAATGTGTGAACAAATAAATGGCTTCACCTGCTATGTACAGCTTGGCAATGGCTTGACCGTCAAAGAGCAACCACACTCTCCAAGAATGAGAACAAAACACAGCATGGTTATGTGACAAAAGAAATATATTGGAATCTGGATTGTCATGTTGAGCCGTTGAGGTGTATGTAGTACGAAAAGTTGTGTTATACTCAAATTCATGAGTCACACTAATGATCTGTACACCAATTCAAGGAAATATATGTTTGTAAAAGGAAAGTAGAGGATGTGCTTTTTCATGATATGAGTAGAAGTTAGCTTCTTTTGCTCCAATAACAGCTGCAGAACATGAAGAAGTCAAGCCTTTCCTCAGCTACACATGGGGTTTCAGAGGCACTTATTAGCTGAACCAGACTCAGTTTCAACAACAGGAGTGAGCCAACAGCTACATAAAACATATCCTTTTTTTTAAAAAAAAAAAAAAAAAAGAAAAAGAAAACTTCATTTGGTGACAGGACTCGAACCTGCATTTATTAAGGATTACTTGAAATTCTGGAACTAGTTGTGCCCAGGTAGTGTGCCTTATAGAACAGTAAGTTTTACACAATTGTCCTAATTCCTTCATAACACATTCACAAGGATTAGTTTGTGGATTATACTGTAATATAGTTATGTAACTGTGTTTACTAATAAATTAAGATGTGACATACCCAAATAGTGGATAAGGTGTAGCAGAGGAAAATGGTAGGCGGGTTCATAGGAGGAACGGCCTATACCTTCTCAGCTTCAACTACAAGGAGCAAGCCACCAGCTACCCACACACTCTTTATTATTTAGCGGCCGAAGTTGTCCGAAAACAAATTTGCTGCCAAAGTAAGTGATTTTTGAACCCCTGTATCTAAGAAGAGATACCTGGTACAGGCTTGCATTGATCAGCATTTGAAAAACATCTTTTCTGAATAAAATAACAAATTTTCACAAATACTTTTTTCTCCACTTAAAGGGCAACTGTTACCTAATAAAATTTCTCATGCAAACACCTATTAGGCCATTCCAGAGAAAAATGTTAAGACTGCAGTGTGGTGGACTGGGACATATTCAGTTCCATAGCTATATGTCCTCACATATTTTGAGTAACTGCTGTTTTTGTCTATTTGTATTTCCACTTGGTTGAGGACTTTATGTTCACTTCTACGATGCAGCTTTACGTTACTCAGAACGTTCTAGTATTATTGTCATGTTAACAGTTCTGAAGGTTGTACACATGGAAGGAGCCTGCAGATACTGGAAGGTATCAGATAGATTATATAATGGTAAGACAGAGATTCAGGAATCAGGTTTTAGATTGTAAGACATTTCCAAGGGCAGATGTGGACTCTGACCACAATCTATTGGTTATGAACTGTAGATTAAAACTGAAGAAACTGCAAAAAGGTGGGAAATTGAGGAGACGGGACCCGGATAAACTGACTAAACCAGAGGTTGTAGAGAGCTTCAGGGAGAGCATTAGGGAACGACTGACAAGAATGGTGGAAAGAAATACAGTAGGAGAAGAATGGGTAGCTTTGAGAGACAAAATAGTGAAGGTAGCAGAGGATCAAGTAGGTAAAAAGATGAGAGCTAATAGAAATCCTTGGGTAACAGAAGAGATATTGAATTTAATTGTTGAAATGAGAAAATACAAAAAATGCAGTAAATGAAGCAGGCAAAAAGGAATACAAACGCCTCAAAAATGAAATCAGGAAGTGCAAAATGGCTAAGCAGGGATGGCTAGAGGACAAATGTAAGGATGTAGAGGCTTAATTCACTACAGGTAAGATAGATACTGCCTACAGGAAAATTAAAGAGACCTTTGGAGAAAAGAGAACAACTTGCATGAACTACAAGAGCTCAGATGGAAACCATTACTAAGCAAAGAAGGGAAAGCAGAAAGGTGGAAGGAGTATATAGAGGGTCTATACAAGGGCGATGTTCTTGAGGACAATATTATGGAAGTGGAAGAGAATGTAGATGAAGATGAAATGGGAGATATGATACTGCGTGAAGAGTTTGACAGAGCGCTGAAAGATCTAAGTTGAAACAAGGCCCCGGGAGTAGACAACATTCCATTGTACTACTGACAGCCTTGGGAGAGCCAGGCCTAACAAAACTCAAACATCTAGTGAGCAAGATGTATGAGACAGGTGAAATACCCTCAGACTTCAAGAAAAATATAATAATTCCAATCCCAAAGAAAGCAGGTGTTGACAGATGTGAAAATAACCAAACTATCAGTTTAATAAGCCACTGCTGCAAAATACTAACATGAATTCTTTACAGATGAATGGAAAAACTGGTAGAAGCCGACCTCAGGGAAGATCAGTTTGGATTCCGTAGAAATATTGGAACACGTGAGGCAATACTGACCCTACGACTTATCTTAGACAACAGATTACGGAAAGACAAACCTACGTTTCTAACATTTGTAGATTTAGAGAAAGCTTTTGACTATGTTGACTGGAATACTCTCTTTCAAATTCTGAGGGTGGCAGGAGTAAAACACAGGGAGCAAAAGGCTATTTACAATTTGTACAGAAACCAGATGGTAGTAATAAGAGTAGAGGGACATGAAAGGGAAGCAGTGGTTAGGAAGGGAGTGAGACAGGGTTGTAGCCTATCCCCGATGTTATTCAATCTGTATATTGAGCAAGCAGTAAAGGAAACAAAAGAAAAATTTGGAGTAGGAATTAAAATCCATGGAGAAGAAATAAAAACTTTGACGTTTGCCAACATTGTAGTTCTGTCAGAGACAGCAAAGGATTTGGAAGAACAGTTGAATGGAATGGACAGTGTCTTGAAAGGAGGACATAAGATGAACATCAACAAAAGCAAAATGAGGATAATGGAATGGAGTCATATTAAAACAGGTGATGCTGCCGGAATTAGATTAGGAAATCAGACACTTAAAGTAGTAAAGGAGTTTTGCTATTTGGGGAGCAAAATAACTGATGATGGTCGAAGTAGAGAGGCTATAAAATGTAGACTGGCAATGGCAAGGAAAGCATTTCTGAAGAAGAGAAATTTGTTAACATCAAGTATAGATTTAAGTGTCAGGAAGTCGTTTCTGAAAGTATTTGTATGGAGTGTAGCCATGTATGGAAGTGAAACGTGGACGATAAATAGTTGGGACAAGAAGAGAATAGAAGGATTCGAAATGTGGTGCTACAGAAGAATGCTGAAGATCAGATGGGTAGATCATATAACTAATGAGGAGGTATTGGATAGAATTGGGGAGGAGTTTTTCGCGCAGCTTGACAAGAAGACGGGACCGGTTGGTGGGACATGTTCTGCGGCATCAAGGGATCACAAATTTAGCATTGGAGGGCAGCGTGGAGGGAGAGCAAGAGATGAACACACTAAGCAGATTCAGAAAGATGTAGATTGCAGTAGGTACTAGGAGATGAAGAAGCTTGCACAGGACAGAGTAGCATGGAGAGCTGCATCAAACCAGTCTCTGGACTGAAGACCACAACAACAACAAGAGTTCTGGGACAGGACATAAATTACCTCACAAGATGTGTATGCAACTGAATCCATAACATATACACACACTGAAAAAATGTTAGTGATAAAATTAGTAAAGTAATTCAGAAGTAAAATCACTGTTTAAAGATCATTTCATCTCATCTGATTTGAACACAATCAGAATTGTACTATTACACAAACTGAAAAACATATTGTAAAACAAATCAGTAATGGAGTTCAGCATATGTCATTATTGCTGCATTATGAAGTGTGGCATGGCAATAACTCAGTGGGTTTTTAGTATGAGACAGTCTTCGTGCAAAGTTGTTGGACTAAGTTTTTGTGCAGTATGGTGATATTTTGTTAAAACTGATGTAACTACATCATTGCAGTAATTAGAGTGCTACCTTAATCTTCTTACAGGCATAAGAAATCCAATCATAAAATGGCATTGCGTTAAAGCAAGATCACCAGTATTCACCCCAGCAACAACAGAGAAACTCTAAGACAAGTAACATTCTACTACAAATCATTCTACATGTGATAAATAATTTTGAAATTCAGTGAGATTCAAAAGATAAAAAGATTTGCTGTTTCTCACAAATTTAAAATTGCTTTGGAATTACGTACAATGAAAAATTAATTTTTACCACACTTTGTCTTGTCTCAAATCAAACTAACTGTTCAGTTCTATTTTATTGTTTTGTTAACAATTTCTCATAGAAACTAGAATTTTTAGCATGTTGTTTGATGACCACGAGCTACAGAGGTCACCAAAAAGGCTAAAGTCTAGATCAGGGTCAGCAGTATTCATAGTGGTGCTTATGTTTTGCTTGTAGGTTGGCAACGCATCAGTTCTCATGGCCAATGGGAAGTTTCTTTGACAGAACCAATGATTGGCAAACAGACAGGCAATGTGTTTCTAATACCAAAATTGAAACCATTGTTTTGTTTGCTGTTTTTTGGTGTATTAGTAAGTTTTGAGAGAAACATTTTGTGATTATGGCAGCCAGTGCTATAAAGTGGACTGATTTAAGCAATTTAGTTCTGCAGAGCTATGTCGCATGTTGGTGCATGTTTCATGGATTAATTGGAGCCAACCTTATCCCATGATTTAATTAAAAAACATTGATTCGGTTACTCAGTGTGCTCGTGCAGACTGATTGTGCAGCAACACAGAGCAAAGAAATATTTCACTGCTTTTTCAAATATCATGGCTTGCGAAGCTGCCCTTGGTTTGCAGGTACTAGCACAGATTAAATAGCTGTGACTCAAACAAGGAGCAATTTATAATCCTTGTTTACAGCAATGTTTCACCTTTGCTTCTGAATGTATTACTTCAAAACACATCGTCTGCCTGGTGCTCTCTCATTGACTGCATAACACTTAACAACATTCCTGCACAAAACACATAAGTACATCACTGGCCCTATTCTTGACTTTTACCCTCCAAAGATCACAGAAATGTTTGCAAATAGGTAAAGCTTAGATGCTGCAGCAATGTGACAGATGCCCTGAAGAAATGCACTTGAATCACACCTTACTGACACTGATCCTGAAGAAACTGTGGAGTACGTACAGTGGATTCAAACAGATCATGCCTCACTTGAAACTAAGCAACTGATGGTAGAATATTTCGTCACAGAGATGGAATCAAAAATCTCTGACCTCACCATTCAACATTTTGTTTCAAAAAATCAAACATAATATCTCAAAACTATGAAGCAAAATCTTAAGCTTGGTGAAATCATTGCAACGCTTGATTTTGCAGAGAATCACTCTTTCATTTCCAGGATGCTGTCCAAAGTTTTCAGTGGTAATATGGTCAAACTACTGTGCATCCCACTGTTGTCCATTTTATCAAAAATGAGCAAATACAACACAAAAGATTTTGCATAATTAGTGACAGCCTAAGACATACAGCCCATATAGTGTAATGTGCAGTGTGCTAGCTTGTGTGCAGAGGTGCGGGCCAGATGCATTCGCATTATGGATTAACAGCCATAGGCTCATACAGCACCCAGCATGAGTGTGATTTTTAGGTGGTTTCCCAGGCTCATTTAGGTAATTATTGATCTGGTACCCAAATTCCATCCCAGAGAACACAATATGCAAACAGTTAACATACTGTATAATAATACTTGGAACAAATGATTCGCAGACAGATAGTGCACACTACTTCACCCTTAGGTTACCTGGATGACTGTGGTGTCAAGAATGGCATCTGGCCATAAAATTAAATAACAACATATAATTTGCAAAATGTTGAAAAAGTGGATTGCATTCTACATTGGATAAATGCCAGGGGAAAAAATAAAAAGAAGATGAAGAAAAGTGGTACTCTAAGATACGGCACAAGTGCAGTTCATGTTATTATGACAAAAATTGTGTGTTTCAGTATATCCATAGTGGATTATGAACTGCGACTATGGTTTAAATGGGTGATTTACTTAGTAATAATTATGCAACCATTCGATTTTTTTTTTAATTTTTTGATACGATTTATTCAACCATTAAGACATTTTCAAGCCATTGTAGGCTCATCATCAGATGAGGGTGTTACAAGAACATTATGCTGTGGACTAAGTGCAGCTATATGTAGTGCTGATGCTGGTGGTGGAAATGACGGAAATTTAGTAATCGGTGAGGAAACTAAAAGTTTCTATGTTTTAGGCATTTACAATGTGCTGCCTTGTGGCATCCATATCAAAACTCTTCCTATAATGTACAATATTCAGCTATGTGCACAAATATCACAGTATTTAGCTGCACTTGGTTTTACTTGATTCACAGAAACTAAACACTGGATGCTTTTACAAAGAATATGGACACAACAGATATTACACTTTACCACATTGTGATCTTTGGCATGAGATACATTGTATTATAGTACAGATATTATATTTCAGTAAATTTTGCTAGCTGCAGGAGTTTTTTTAAATTGGCAACATAATTTTAATGTACATTAACAGTTATATCTATATATTTGTGCACATAGCTTAATAATGTACATTATAGGAAGTGCTTTGATACAGACACAACAAGGCAGTGCACTGCAAGCACCTAAAATATAAGAAACAAACAGTATTTATAAACAGTTTGTCGCTGATTACTAAATTTCCATTATTTTACACCAGCAGTGTCAGCACTGCAGCTAGCTACACTTGGTCCATAGCATAGTCATTTTGTAAAACCTCCACCTGACGATCCGCAGTGCCTCGAAAACATGTTTATGTTTAAATAAAATGTATCAAAAAATTAAAAAAGCGAATGGTTGCATATTTATTACCAGATAAATCACCAGTTGTGTGTTTATTGGAACTACAAGTGACAAATGTGCAGAAAATAATACAATTCAGCAATTGGTCCACAGCGCAGCACCAAACTTTCAAGACTTTCATCAACCAGTGCTACTGCCTCAATGACTTTAGTGTAAATGCTGAGTGGAACTTTTTTGCAACAAGTCCAGGAAAGTCTGCAAGTTATGGAATTGGGGGCACTCGAAAGAGACTGGCTATGCAAACTAGCCTACAATGCCTAAAGGAATACCAAATTCTCACATTTTTGTGTTTACACACATTCTGCCAGTTTATTCCAACTAATTTGAAAACAAAGTGAAAAGGTTGCCACTGGTTTTCTCGTTATTTATTATCAAAATAGCAGAACCAACTGATGATTCCCCAGAATTTGTGGTTTCAAAACCGTAACCAGGTGATATGTTACATAATATGGCAATGTCTTTGAAATCTCAGGAGAATGGTGCACATAGATTTCATACATCCTTATTGTCCTTAGAGACTGTTTCACTCACTGCTTGAAAAACATACAATCACATCTCTGATTAGCAAACACTCACAAGTCTACCTGTGGCACCTACAACAACAGTGGGTCAGCAATACTGTTCCCCAAAAACACTTGTTACTCAAATTAAAGCAAAATTAACTTCAACACAGTACTAACGCTGTTTTATGATGTGTCAGTAAGTCAGCTTGAGAGCCACAAAGATATCAAAAGATGAAGCTTGAGAAACTCTGGTAAATTGTCCAAAGGCTTGGGAACTATTTAAGAAACACACTCCCAGGCTTGAAAATCTTTATTTAAGCAAACCATTATGAGGCTTGGGAGAATGGGAAAGGTCCTCCACTCATCGCTGAACATGCCTGGCTACTGGGTGTGACCCTGTGATATTGATGCCAGTGTTTTACACACCAACAGTGGCAAAAAATCACCATGGACCAACACAAGCTGTTAATTATACCATGACTGACCACTGCTTTTAAAAATCCTTTGTTTTCTGATCCTTTAAGCTAGGGTCGGCCAAATGCTGCACAGTGTGCAGACGTGCGGAAGTGCTGCACATGTGTGCACGCATGCGACATCTGTTATTACACATGAGTCCTAAATGAACGGCGGCGGCTCCACTTCCCTGTTTATGTGGTACAAGCAAGAGCGCAACATACCCAGTCTCGTTTACCCCTGGTGACCGTAACCTTAACAGAGAAGTACTGAGAAATGGCAGGTACTGTGAAAAAGCAAAGGCCGGGAGATCTATGTTCTCAGTCGTTTAAAAATGACTGGGAACTGCAATTCTTTTTTGTAGCCGTTGACGAAAACTCACAGTGTTTGCTGTGTGCTGAATAATAGGCGACCAGCGTAAGTTTTCAATTGAAAGACACAACAATACATATCATGAAGACGAGTGTAGTGTACTCATCAGTGAAGAACACCAAGCAAAATTAAATGTCCTTAAGAAAATGGATGAGACACATCAACTCGATTTTACTGTACGTCAAAGCAACTGATACTTCTTGAACCTTAAATGTTCAAATGTGTGTGAAATCTTATGGGATTTAACTGCTAAGGTCATCAGTCCCTAAGCTTACACACTACTTAACCTGAACTATCCTAAGGACAAACACACACACCCATGCCCGAGGGAGGACTCGAACCTCCGCCGGACCAGCCACGCAGTCCATGACTGCAGTGCCTGAGACCGCTTGGCTAATCCCACGCGGCGTTGAACTCTTAGTTTCTTGTGTTACATTTATGTCTATTTTACTGTATGCTGTACAATGAACTGTTTTCAGTTTTCCAGAATGACAACCACACTAAATTTTCACTGCAAGCAAGTTTTAAAATCGCATTAAGAATTGTACAATCTGGGAAACCCTTTCCGAAGGGGAGTTTGTGAAAGTGTGTCTGATTGATGTTGCAGAACTTCTGTGTCACACGAACGTTAGCAGGTTTCAAAAAATCAGTCCATCCAAACAAACAGTGACAAGGCGTATCAGTGCTATGGCCGGCGATGTGCACATGCAGCTAATAAATAAGGCTAATGACTTTGTTGCTCTCTGTGTTGCGCTCGATGAAGCAACAGATCTTACAGATACAGCCCAGGTTGTGATATACATACGAGGTGTCGATAATGCACTTTGTGTAACAGAGGACGTTTTGGACTTAGTACCTTTGAAAGGGACTACTACAGGTGCGTACTTACTCCAAGCTGTCGAGCAAGCGATTGATGGTGTTAGTATGGACTGGAATCGGTTAATCTCAGTGACCACAGATGGAGCACCATCAATGCAAGGCCATCAGAGAGGACTCATAGCACAGATGCGCAAAAAGCTAGGGCGCACAGACGAGACGTTGTATGGAATTCACTGCATTCTGCATCGAGAGGCGCTTTGTGCAAAATCAGTAACGTTAGAAAACGCCATGCAAATTGTTGTGCATACTGTAAACTATCTGAAGACACATGGGCTTACGCATCGCCAGTTTCGGTGGTTCTTGAAGGAATTAGGAGCAGAGTACGGCGACATACCTTACTATACTGAAGTACGCTGGCTCAGTCGAGGTAAAATGCTGAAAATATTTTTTGATTTACGTTTGGTCATAGTAACATTCTTACATGAGAAGGGAAAAAGTGAACCTATGTTGGAAGACACTTGGATATCAGACCTTGCATTTCTCGTGGACATTACGTCTCATATGAAAAACCTGAATGTCAGTTTGCAAGGTGAAAATAATTTAATTTCTGACATGTTGGAAAAAGTAAATGTCTTTGAAAGGAAGCTTGCGCTTTGGGAGAGCCAGCTTTTGACAGAAAACACTGCACATTTCCCGACTCTTGGACTGGTCCATGAAAGTGCTAGATTTAAAAAATACGTGTCAATAATTGTAGGAATTAAGGAACAATTTCGAGTATGATTTGCAGATGTTACGAGTTTGTCTCCTGTCATTCGCCTCTTTGCTCGACCGTTCTCGTCGTCAGTTGAAGATGCTCCGAATGATCTACAGATGGAACTGATCGACCTACAGTGCAGTACAAGACTGAAGGACAAGTTCTTTGCAGTGTCAAGTACAAAAGAATTCTACAAAAAATTTTCAAAACAAGAATTTCCACGAATTTTTCACAACAAGAATTTCCACTCCCGCACCGAGAAGCCGCGAGAGTTATGTCCATGTTCGGATCGACATATGTTTGTGAAAGATTTTTCTCGGTGATGAAAATGAATAAATCAAGGTTTCAATCAAGCATAAGTGATGAAAATCTTCGCAACTGCTTGCGTTTGTCAATGAGCCGTGCTTTTGTGTCCGATATTAACCACATCAATTCTCATGACCAGTTATAAATGTGTTTGGATTTATTTGTTTCATAATTTACAATTATTGTTTACTAACTGTGCATTATTGCCTCAATCTGCTCCATGTTAAATTATTATCAGGAAAATTGATCATTAAACCGATTGTTCCTATGTATACTTACATTTAGTTTTTTTTTTTATGTGTGAAGGGCTACGCTCAGCTGAAGTCGATAAAACATAACATTCATCTAATTGTCGGTTGTTATGCAGATTCCAGATGGAACTGATGAAATATATAGCAATAATGGTATTGAAATAACATGTGATCATCGAGATGTCTGTGGTTATCATTGTGCTCAGAGGTCAGTGAGACAGAATTTATGTGGGTGTAACTGAGGGCACTGACAATTAGTTATAGGAAACCTTGCATTAGTTTAATGTTATTTGAAATCATGAATAAGGTTCACTGGAAGTCACTAAGTGCTCTCTTTCTTAAATACTAGATCGAAAACATTACGCGTATTTACGTGCCATCAGTCAAGCTGGCTTAACAAAAACCCATGGTTTTTAACTGTATTACTTGTCTTACTGGGTAAAACTGTTGACATAAAACTAGACGTTTCAATGAGTAGACTGTGACAGTATTTTAAATGCTTAATACGTGAAATACCTTCCCATGGTTGGCTTGCAAGCTGTGGAAAGGCTACTGGAATGCGCTGGTACAGAGTATCCCAGCAAGTGGATAAAGCGACATCTGTGCGTAGAAACATGCACTACATGAACGCTGACGGCTGCGGCGTGCACGCTGTGACCCGGAAGTTGCACATGTGCAGGAGCACCGCACCCGTGCAGAATTTCTGGCCGGCCCTGCTTTAAGGCGTAGGCCTAATTATACACCCTTAAGGAAAAATAGCATTTGTGGAAATTTGATATTTTGTTGAGAAGAATATGTTCTTTCATGTGATAGTTAATGCAAGTAGGTATCTTAAGACCCTTTTGAGATACACGAGTTAAAAAATCACTTAATTAGGTACCACATAAATGAGTAACAGTTGGAGCAAAAGCACTGAGCCAAATGATATAAAACTTACTGCATATGCACAATGCAAACTGTTCAACTATCCTGAGAGATTTGGAGCTGTACCCTGATTATCCACTTTGAAAGTGGACAAAATGTGTGAAAAGTTGCTGTGACATTTGTGCACGCTTTGCTAAAGAGGCCCTATTCACAAAGTATTAAAATTTGGTAGTTAAAAAACTGTATATCTTTCTCTGGTTGCTTAGCAAATGTGCACACCAAATTTGAACAAAATCTGATATGGTCAAGTGGGGACCACCTTTAAAACAAGACCAACTGACATGGAATCACCCTGTGTAAGTGTGACTTTTAAAAACATATATGGGCATATGTATGTGTCATTAATGCTACCACATCTATCATAAAAAATAATACCTTAAACTGTCAGTAGGTACTCACATAACAACATCAAAGAGCAGGTAATACTAGATCAAAAACATTACGCGTATTTACGTGCCATCAGTCAAGCTGGCTTAACAAAAACCCATGGTTTTTAACTGTATTACTTGTACAACATCATAACCCCACTTTAAACATCTCACAAATAGTTACATAGTTCTTCAAGTCAGATGCATACCTTTTAGTTGTGCTTGTCTACAACTTAGTGCATTGTCTTTACAGTAGGTAGCAATCTGTCTTTTCCTACATTGTTAATATCCCTACCTAGAGTTTTCATTTTTGTATAATTAATTCTTTTTTTATTCATGAGTACATAACAGCTAAAAATCTGTAATAATGTACCAAGACTGTCTCAAAGTGTGTTGAAAAGTGAGTAGTGATAAAATTCCCAGTACTGAGAATGGAGGAAGTTGGTTGTCAAAATAATAATTTGATCCAAAAGAAATGCAACAAAGAGATGCATGGGAGAAAGGTGGCAGAACTGTAAATCAGATTGGCATTGGCCAGTTAGGGAAATGGTGTGTTTAAAAAAGGCTATGAAGACAGGAATTAAGAAATAAATACAATAAAAGGGGGGAGGAGACAACTTCGAGGTACATATGTGTCAGCAACAGTTACTGGAATCCAGAAATAAAAAGCATATGTGGGAAAACCAGTAATTCCATACATGATATGTTACATGTCTTCCAAAATTCAAGTGGGCTCAATTTCGGGGGGGAGGGGGGTGGTTGGAGGGGCAGGGGAGCTTAAAGTGAGTTTGAATTTGACCAAGCACACAATAACCCACAATATGCTCTTGTTGGTTGGCACTTTCTTCTGCTGACCCCTTTTGTAAATGAAACATGGTAGACATCAAACAAGTTGCTAAGTTGCAAAGACTCGAGGCAATACAGCCAAATTTACAATTCTGCTTTGTCCTGCTGTCACTGTGGAAATTACAGTAAAAAGACCATAAGAGCTGTTCACAGTACACGCAGAGAATTGAAAATTGTGGGTAAATTTACTCTGTAGTAAATTAGAAGATCTTTCTAGATCCAACCAGAAATGAAATGTGTATAAGGAAACTATTCCATTATATTATACTGCAGAAGATATCTGTTTCTGCATTCATTTCACATTTACACAAGGGTTACAAAGAGCATGGACAAAAAAGCCTGGTGGTTTGTCTAATATTCCAGCTCATAATTTCTTGGTCTTTCTGCAGTTGTTCTTCAAAGCCTTGTAATCTTTCAGGTTTGTGTAACCATTTGTATTCATCAACTCTAGATCAAAACTCCACTCAATAAACCTTAGACAGGGGATTTTTAAATCCTTAACTCACTTTGTAACTATTACTTTTTTGGGATGCACTTGAAAAAATTTCTTTACCAGTCCATGCTATTTCATTTGTACACAATAAAGTACATGTTTCTCTTGTGACCTGTATATGTTATCTTTTCTGTCATTCCACAATGATCTTCATTTTTCCCTCTTAGTTCATACAATACTATTTCTATTTTCAGTTCCTAGCCACATTCTCTAACAGGTTTTTTTTTTTTTCACCTTTTAGTTTCTTGACTTCTTGTTTGGTATCAGACATTTTGACCACATGAGTCATCTCAACTTGACAACTGTGGTGTAATGCCTTCACCTACCACCATAAAGACTCCTCTTGACAACTGGACATCAGTTCCATCCTCTCAGTTCCCTGCCCCCCCCCCCTCTCTCTCTCTCATTGTGTGTGTGTGTGTGTGTGTGTGTGTGTGTGTGTGTGTGAAATGCATTTTAGGCAGTCATTACAACTGGTCTGCTTTCTTAATGGTACCAAGCTTTGCCTGTCTCTGTTTATTTCTTTGTTATGTTTGCATTCTGTATACATGCAACAAATGTGGGAATACTAGGCTGAAGTCAAAGCCCAGATGGAAGGAAATGTAATAGCAGAGTTGAAATAGCGTCGCCCACAGATGGTTGAGACGGCAAGAAGAATATCTTTTAAATCAGTATTTTTAAAGTTTATTTTATATATTTTGTTAGCAATACCAGATAATCAATAAGAGCTATACATTTTACATTTAAACTTATCCCCTTGTCAAACGAGTTCAGAGTCCATCTCCCACTGCTTGCATCTGTGATCTCACTATTTTTACCAGGTAACTTAAGACAACTTTGGTGTCACACAGTCTCTCATGCACATAATACCGCAGTGGTGGGGACAGTCTGATAATTTCATTATTGGACACTAGGAGCAAGGTTCTGTAGCTGATGGCAGATGAGTTTAGAAATTACATAGAGAGGTAATGAGGAATGTATTTTTGAAGAGCACTGTTAGGATTTGTAAACACAATGTAAAAATCCAGAAAATGGGAGATGTAGGAAAAATAGGTGCCTGAAGCCAACACATGAAGGAAGGAATTGAAACTCATTCTGTTAGCACAACAAAGACTACTGGTATTAGTTGTTTTTGCAGCCTACAATTCAGATGCAAACAAAATTTGTGTGCAGGTCACAAAAGATGAGCAGCACTGTAATAGCAGCAAGAATACAGTCACATGCATGTGCTAAATTCTGTGAATGTACAAAAATATACAGACAAAAGACCTGCGCAATAAATTAGAGAACTCAAACCCTCACAAGTTCTATACTATAATAAACTAGGAACTATAGCCCCAAAGGATGTAGTCTATAATGCTCACACACTGTATAATGGAATTAAAAGAGAATGTTACCCGATAAGCCCATTGTATAAGAAAATACTGAAAGGCTAATAAAGATTCTTATTCTTACTTTATTTTCATAAAAAGCTACAGTACAATTTATTATGCTTACTACTGTTGCTTGTTGTGGAAGAATATGGGTTCCTGTGTTGTAGCTCCTCTTCCTGTTCTGTGAATCATTATCATACTATGAACCACAAAGGTTTTCCTATAAACTTTTTTTTCAGATACTTCTGTCTGGTGTTCCACCATTTTAGTTAAACTCCATGTTTCTGCACCATACGTTAGGACTGGCTGGATGACTGTGCTATATAGCTTCATTCAAGTTTTTCTTGGCAGTAGCTGTGGCGCTATAAGTTTTTGTATCGAGTAGTAGGCTCATTGGCATTTTGCAGTCTCATTTTTACTTTTTTGTTTGTCTCTGATTTTGTTAATCTATGACAGCATCTAGAAATTTGAACTATTCAACATATTTAAATTTATGTTTGCCAATTATTAAATGTGACTGATTGTTTCATGCATATCTACAACTTTGAACTATCAAGTATTTTCTTTTTAGGTCGTCGTCTACTTTTAGGTCAAGTTTGGATGCTTCTTCTACAATCTCCACAAGCCACTGCCTAACCTCTATTACAATTTTTCCAATGAGCTCAATATCATGTGCATATGGTAAAACATTAACTTTATTTCTTTGGAGGATCACAGCAGGTATTAATTTAAGCGGAAAGAGCTTCCGGCTGTCTTGCTCCAGTTCTATTTTTAAAATGATCAGATTTTATCCCATTTTGCTAAACACTGTTTCGGTTATCATAAGCTTTCATAAAATTGATGAACAAGTAACGTATTTTTGTTTACATTCCAATACATTTTCATTTATTGTTATGAATGCAAATACATTGCCAATAGCAGATCTACTTCTGCAAAAACAATTTTAATAAACATCAATTATAGTTTGTGTCTATGGTTTCAAGCAGTTTAGCAATAAACGAGATAGAATCTTATAGACTGTGTCAAGTAGTGAACAATAATATACAAATAACAAAATATTCTTGATACCCACAGACTCTGGGCATGACAACTGCTACCACTCACAAGAAATTAGGTAACATAAGGATTGTTGTAACTCTTACTAGGGCCAATAATGTTTATTCACCACAGATCAACTCTGTAACAACAACATAAAATTGTCTATTAATCCGCAAAACTAAAAGAAATAGCTCTTGGTGAAATATTTATCTGAGCCACAACAGAAATTATATGAGATGGTTTCAGATTAGTTGAATATACTCTTTAGCAGATTAACATGCATTTCATAATGACAGCTCCATAAAGATAAACGGTTTTGGAAACCACGTCAAACAACAGCAATTGAGGAAGAGAGCTTTAGAGGGTGGCCTTATATTTGACCACTACAAAAGCATATATGACCACCATACAATATCGGCCATGTTCCCATCACAGGTGCCCTCAACAGATATGTGACATGACACATACTGACACATCTGTATCCCACGTTGGCAAATCCAGTAGGGTTACTAGAAGGACAATGAAAAGAAATTTTTCCACTACATATAATATGAAGCCAGAACACTGATAAACACATTTAGGGGGGCAGTGGATAATAGCAGGGGATGAAGGACGCACCAAGTAGGACGGAAGGACAACATAAACAAAGACACCGAAGAGAAATAAATGGATAGCACAGTCATGGGCAGAAAACTGTGGCAGGAACCTGTATACAGCGAGTATATGACTGACTACATTGAAGTACAGTAAAAGTTACTATGACCCTCCCTTCCAGGTGTTTTTCATAATCAATATTTTGGTAAGATATAAAATTTGTGTGAAAATACTTAGCAGGGAATTTTATAGTTTGTGGTACAACATTTCTGAAAAGCACATCAAGCACAGATGCAATGATGGCAATGAGGTGAGTTACATTTAAAATTAGCAATGATTGAATCAGTCACAAAGCAGATTTCAGATGAAGTCACACTGATATATATTACATCTTGAGCAAATACTGATGACGACAACAAATCGATGCCTGAGGCTATGCAACATTTGATTATTTTGCGTTCTTACTGTCATATAAATAAACTGATCATGTATGATATTCACATTAAGAAAGACATGAGGTTATGGCAACCTTGAAGTTTATTAGAGGACGCTAATGACTCATGTACACTTATTCAAATTTCCTTTTAAACAGGCCTATAACAAATGGTGCACTTTAGCTGGGAATAGTACAGAAATGTGATTTTTGACACACAACGCCATGTACAGAGCTGAAACTAAAAAGCATTCTATGTTATGTAATTCCTTCAGCTAAGAAAGGCGGGTAAGCAAGCTGCTGATACAAACCTTCTAAAATCTCCCTTGCCGCTATACTTTCCAATGAGTCATCGACGGGCACCTTCTCACTTTCTTCTTGTTTTGGGAATAACCGGATGGTGTTTTTTCGAAGTGGAATGACTTTCACTTCATTTTTATCGTTTTCTACATCATCGACGTCACTTGACTTCCCTGTATCACTAAAACATACTGAGTTTTAAAAATATGTACAGAAGCTCAACCCGTAATTGTAAGTTTCTAAACTAGCGAAGAAAGGACAATTACCTTTTCACTTTGATCGTTTTACTTTCTAAACAGTCAATATACTCTACTTTGTCTTCGGATTTCTGAAACTTCGGTTTGCTCAGTGCTGACGGTTTTTGTAGTTTTGAAAATCCGAAAGATATTTTCTTAGCTGTGCCATCCATGTTGATTGTAGTGTTAATTTTACACACAGTGCGACGGTCAAAGTGGTGTATTGCAAACTATCACACTGCTTCTCTATGGAGTCCTCGTGAACACTTAAATATCAATTACTCATGGTGAGAGATGACAGCAATACTGGACATAAGGTTGTCATTTACTAGCAAATAAACGATGAGCATCAGGTGGTAACTGTAGGGACACGCACTATCTTCTCAAATCCCTACGTGTCAACATACACAAAACGGACTAAGGCTCTAACGCGTAAAGTTAGTTAGAAGTAAATACCTGTACTCCTATTTAACTTCCCCTGATATAAGTAATATTTAGTTAAAACTTCACGATGGTTGTCGCCCAAACGAATGTATTTAACACTGTCATCGGCTTAAGAATGATGCGACAAAATACCTGTCAATAATGATTCATTTACGCAAACCAGCATAATCACAAAACAAGCAACACTGTTTCTCCTCATTTTTTTCTAACAACACACACGTCCTGTAACTCCTGTATGCCTCTTTGTTTGTTTATACTTTAGTTTATAACTCAAAGATGCACTCACTACTCGTAAGGGCATTTTTATTCAAAGAGTTTAGAATCAAGGTTAGAACATGGATGTTCAATCAAGCGCCGTTTCCTTAACATGGAACGTATTTGTTCGCTCCGTTACAGCCTCTTTCGCCACTCGGCGTATGTGTAGCTCTTCGTTCACACATCTGAGCCAACAGTGGCGAATATTTATAGGATAAGGCCTACACATTGAAGCCAACATTCAGTTCAATAAGTATAGGGCCAACGTCAAAATGTCTGACACACAGAACGCAGCCGGAGCATTTGCGGTTTTGAGCGTACATTTTGTCAATATAAAAAAAAAATGAAGGAAACCACGTGAAAGAAGATGGTGGGCTATATCACTTCACACATACCTGTCATAATGAAATCAGTAAGCGTAAAGTGAGGCATAAGTTGTCAGTTACCATAATAAAAATTCTACAAGCTTAATTTTATTTATAATTATTTTTGCAGGCATGACAGATGTCAATTATTAGGACATTTGATGCATGAACCCTCAGAGCAATTTGGTAACTTTAGTCGTATGTCAACGACAGATTTCGAACTACTTCTTCAAATGATTTAATCCATAATCAAAAAAGTTACGTTTTGCAGGTAAGCTATACCTGCTAAAGTTTGTTTGACACCGGCACTTCGATTTATTGCTACACGAGGCAGCTTCAAAACCCTGGATTTCCTGTTAAAAATATCCACCCAAGTGATGTCATTGATAGTGCTTGAAGTTTTCAAAGCAGTGTGTGAGGCCTTGAAAAACATTGTTAGTGTAATGACTACTTCTAACATTACAACCAGTAATAGTGTGTGTCAAACGCATCTCACGTTTGCAAACCCTACATATCCATTTCACCAATAATGTCTTAAGTTTCCAAGGTCAGTGTTTCAAACACCATAACATTTCACCACACAATTTAAGGAAAATGTAAAGTATAGTCCGTAGGTATGTGGAAAAACATTTATTCACTGGATAAAAGACACTTTATTACAAACCAAATTAAAAAGAAAAATCATTGACTGGTGTTGCACAATAATAATGCTCTTTCTACTATGTCTTTGGGGGCAGTTACCCTCTGTTTCTTTCCCAGCCCAGAGCCATGTGGCTATTGCACATACTGCACGTAAGAGTTGTCACCCAAACGTTGGTGCACTGTTATGCACTGCCTACTCGCTGCTTGTTTTTTGTGTAAGAAATGGTCTATTGCATGCACAATGTCTTCTCTTTAGCATTTATCAAATTTTATTTCACACCAGTTAGAAGTATAAATCTACTCCATCAGGCTCTTGTTCTTTTCTTTGTGATAATTCTTTCAAAATTGAGACAACCTGGTCCATTTGTTTTTTTAGCATGTTCTGTTTCTACCTACAGCATTTGTATTGGCGGGTGTTACTGTCGATTCTTTTGCCACTGGATCTGTGTCTTCTGTTTCGTACTCTGTCTCATTGGAAAAAGTCTAAAAGAAACACATAATGTTAGTAACTGGGAACCGTGTCCCATAATTAAAGAACAGATAAGGGAGCGATCCTCAAACTTTCTACAATACGTGAGAGATTTGCTGCTGGAAATTGTGTTGGGCGAGTATTAGAATGCAGTTGAGTAAAATAAAAAAAAAAAATAGGCTTGGAGAGAAGTTGCTGTTGACCTCACTTTCCGTAACATTGGGACAGCTTGTGATTGGGGGAGTCTGAAAATATGTTACGAAATGTTAAAAAGGAACCAAGAAAACATTTGCACATGACAAGGTACAATTTCAATGTGCACTTTCTTATTATTACATTTCATTTTTTATGTATGTGGTATTAAACTGGAACAAAAGCAGTGTCAAATCTTTTCAAGATTGAAATACATAAAACTGGATGTGGTAATTTCGTAAGGACTATTGTTACAGGAAATGGACAGAAGTTATTGCAGCTTGAAGCTACAATTTTTTCCTATTTCGAACCTTTATGATGATGATGCATATTTTTATCCTGAAGTTATGTGCAGTGGTTTGTGAACATTTTGATAAGATTGCATAAATGCTTTTGAAATAAGTTTGCCGCATAAAAGGTAGTTTATGTTATTCATCACGTTCTTGTATTGATACAAATTCAGGTAACACAGGTTGCAGTTCATTTACAACAGCAATAACCGAGCAGACAGCTGCAACTTCAAACGAAAATGAAACTTCCTGGCAGATTAAAACTTTGTGCCCGACCGAGACTCGAACTTGGGACCTTTGCCTTTCGCGGGCAAGTGCTCTACCAACTGAGCTACCAAAGCACGACTCACGCCCGGTACTCACAGCTTTACTTCTGCCAGTACCTCGTCTCCTACCTTCCAAACTTTACAGAAGCTCTCCTGCGAACTTTGCAGAGCTAGCACTCCTGAAAGAAAGGATATTGCGGAGACATGGCTTAGCCACAGCCTGGGGGATGTTTCCAGAATGAGATATTCACTCTGAAGCGGAGTGTGCGCTGTTATGAAACTTCCTGGAAGATTAAAACTGTGTGCCCGACCGAGACTCGAACTCGGGACATGAGTCGTGCTTCAGTAGCTCAGATGGTAGAGCACTTGCCCGCGAAAGGCAAAGGTCCTGAGTTCGAGTCTCGGTCGGGCACACAGTTTTAATCTGCCAGGAAGTTTCATATCAGCGCACACTCCGCTGCAGAGTGAAAATCTCATTCTTCAAACGAAAATATTGCTCTTGTTGATGACAATGAAAATGAAAACGAAGGAGATAATGTTTACACTGGGCTGGTAAGAATGGTACTGCTCTAAAATAATGCAGACTGACACCTTATGGACAGCTCTGCAAGCTGCTGCTATGTGTGCTTTAAGTAGATCGCCAGTCGCTAATTGAAAGGTTTCTGTGGTGTAAAATCATAAGATTAATAGCAAGGTGCACACTGCAGTCAGTAGCTGGTTTCTTTTCGCTGGTTTTGTCAGATAGTCTCTAAGACTTAGTTCCAGCTGCTCCACAGTACTTTTTTTCCAAATAAAATCTGAGCTTAAATGACTTGTTATTGAACTTTAAGAGTGGGTTCATCCTTTCGCAGAACATGTAGGAAGCTCGCTGTATCTCGTCTTCGTCGTCCTCAGTAGGCACATCTGAATAATCTGATACCTATATGTGGTGTCACCGCCAGACACCACACTTGCTAGGTGGTAGCCTTTAAATCGGCCGCGGTCCGGTAGTATACGTCGGACCCGCGTGTCGCCACTATCAGTGATTGCAGACCGAGCGCCGCCACACGGCAGGTCTAGAGAGACTTCCTAGCACTCGCCCCAGTTGTACAGCCGACTTTGCTAGCGATGGTTCACTGACAAATTACGCTCTCATTTGCCGAGACGATAGTTAGCATAGCCTTCAGCTACGTCATTTGCTACGACCTAGCAAGGCACCATTATCATTTGCTATTTATCTTGTGATGCATGTACCGTCAGACCGATGTTCACCAATTATGGATTAAAGTTAAGTATTCCAGAAGCTACGTTCTATTTTTCCTACTATAAGACCTTGACCTGTTCCAGACCTCACGCCAGCCTGCGTGAGCTTAAACGCGTGCCCTTCGGCCTCCCGTCCTCGTGGATTGGCTGTCTTGCCAGTCCACAAAACTATAAATTAAATGTAACAATGTAATTCACTTCGCATAAGGTTGATGCGTACACAATTTTGCCCAACAGTGGTCCAGAGTACTTCCAAAACAGAGAGTATGGTATGGAATGAAGTGGCATGGTAATGTTGTTATAATTATCTTTATCATCAATAAAGTGGAGAAAGTAGTAACAAACGGAAAGAAAGAATTTCCGAAGTTTGATGTGGGTTCAAAAACGTGACCTCCTGTACAATAGTCAACAACACATACTCTGAGCCTCTGACTCATATGAATTAATGACATGAAGTTACCGTATTTAGAGAAAATTGTTTATGTTCTATTTATCAACGTGCATGGGATTGTCAAAGCAGTTTAGGTCATGTTTGGTAGTTAAACGTTTAATTCGAATTGCATCGTTACTGCTACTCAAGCCAAGAGAGAACATGCTCTTGTTCACTGCAAACATTTCGAATTTTCCTTCCTTATTCTGCTGCTAAGTGTCTATAAAATGCCTCTGAACTAATCGCATAAATTACGAGGCATCTCCCAAGAGCTGTTACAGGGTTGATTATTATGTACACATTGTAGCCAGTAGTTCCCTTAACCTAACCTTCCACGTCGTAAAAAAGTATTTCGAGCATCAGCAGGGTGGGAGTAGTTTAGTCACATATTTACTTACCATATTTTTATAACAACTTTTTTTATTATTTCAATTGGTAACTGCAAAAAACAAAATCGATTAATCATGATACCACAACACTACAACCTGATGAATAGAGCTGAACCTGACTTTAAACAGAGAATTTTCGTCAGTCAAGTATGGTATGACTTCATGGCAATATTATCTAGGATTAACGTTTATACAACACAGATTTCCAAGTTAAACTTGATATGAGGTCGTTTTCTGCCATAATCTATGCTTAAGTTCTTTATACAATCATCCTTCAGGCCTTCACTGTTTCTGAAATTTCAAATGTGTGTGTCAGTTTTGTGTCAGTTTTCTGCGCAATGTGATAGGCACAGTACTGTACCTTAAACTCAAAAAGACGACACAATACAGTGCAAGAGATGCTCAACACACATTCAAACAGCGTATAAAATACTTACAAAAATATTTTCAATTGACAATGAAAATAGATTCTCGAAATGCGTAGAGCTAAGTACGAAAAAAAGAATACATATCTGGTGTACTGTTCCACTATTTAAATCAGAACCATTTGAGCAACAGAGTTGTCAACCAGCGCTACAGGCGGTCAGACAACGAAACGCACAAAATATGCATCCGAGTGGACCCAAAGGGTTCTGGCGGTCAAAACTATCACGAAGCCGTGCATGCGCAACAGAGACAGTTTGAAAACGGTTACAATCGGTGGTGATAGCTTTACTCGAACGCCTTATTGTCGTTCTCCTGCTTGTGACTGGTCAAGAGTTGTGCTGCATATGTATGCAGTAGTTGATGGACAACAGGAAATAGTATTCAATTCCACATGTAACTTCCATAAAGGAAATAGTGTTCGAGAAATTCAAATACTGTAAAAGATATCTAGTGTATTTTCAGTTTTCCTCTCTCACATCCAGAACATTTAAAGAAATGGGTGCATGCAGTGCGAAGGGAATACGGAACTCAATTTGTAGCTCTCATTTTAATTTAAAAAGACAGCTACATGTTTCAAACAGAAGCTGATAGACAGCTGCTGAAGGATGACGCTATACCACGTTTAGCCGGCCGAAGTGGCCGCGCGGTTCTGGCGCTGCAGTCTGGAACCGCGAGACCGCTACGGTCGCAGGTTCGAATCCTGCCTCGGGCATGGATGTGTGTGATGTCCTTAGGTTAGTTAGGTTTAACTAGTTCTAAGTTCTATGGGACTAATGACCTCAGCAGTTGAGTCCCATAGTGCTCAGAGCCATTTGAACCATACCACGTTTATTCAGTTTTCCAGGCCATTTGCAAGTGTAAATCAATCGAATAAACAATCAGTTGCTGAGGTAAAACCAAGTATTTGACTAGCAACAGGGATATACATTGTTGTTAAGTCTTTTTGAATTTCTAGTAGCTCGTAATTGTTGCTTATGGATTCTTTTAATTTTGTTGTAGGAAATGAATTAGATCCAAATGACAAATACGTTGTGTGAATCCAATGGCAATCATGCAAGTGTGATGCAAGTGTTTGGTCTGATGTCTCTCACTGAATTTTGGCCCTTAGGAAGAAAGTGAGACGATTGCAGGTGAAATTTAAGCGACGAGTAAAAAGATGGAAAGAATGGTAGAATTGATTACAGTTCTGAATAAAAGAAACTGTGTAAATAGCAACCTGGAAAGTGTTCTTCAGGAACATTTTAGTGGCTTTCCTTTGGATTTTATTGTTACCCAGTTGAAAAATAGTGGTGCAGAGAAGCAATCCAAGCGATACTAATCAAACAATTTACCCTCACTCTGCATTTCTGTTATCCTAGGGCATAAAGATTTGTATGCTCTATGTTTCTTTTGAGCCGTCTCAGTATTCTTCATGGTTGGGTATCATCAGTAAATTGTGAACCTTGCTATCTACAAGAGGTTTTCAACTATCTAAAACATAACACGAGTGACAAACGATATCTTAAAGAGTGTGCACTAATTTTTGATTGTATGTAAATTAGGAAGCACCTTGTGTGGAACAACGGCAAAAAGGTGTATGCAAAAATGGTTCAAATGGCTGAGCACTATGGGACTTAACATCTATGGTCATCAGTCCCCTAGAACTTAGAACTACTTAAACCTAACTAACCTAAGGACATCACACAACACCCAGCCATCACGAGGCAGAGAAAATCCCTGACCCCGCCGGGAATCGAACCCGGGCGTTGGAAGCGAGAACGCTACCGCACGACCACGAGATACGTGTATGCAGGCTTCGTTGATTTGGGTAACAGTGTGAATATAGATGCAGAAGAACTGTCTACCAAAGTTTTAGTTTTTCAGATTGTGTCATACATCGAAAATTTAAGTGCCCAATTGCGTATTTCTTTGTGGGTAAGACATAATGACTGAAATTGTGTGAGTTAGAATACTGGAACTGTTTTCTGTAGGTGTTCTTGCAGGGTCAGTGATATGCGATGGTGCTGTTGTCAACATACTTTTCGATGCTCACTGACTCTGAAAAATTTTGCCCCTTAGCTCAAGTATCGTACCAACAACGATAATGCTCATGCAATTCTTGATCCATTCCATATGCTGAAATTAGTTCATAATACATTATTTGAAAAGAAAATTATTAACTGTGAAGCTGGAGATCTGAAGTGGGACTTTATTTTAAAGTTACATTATCTGCAAGAGTGTGATTGTTTAAGTTTGCCTAAACCAAGGTCCAGTTTTTTGAAGAAAAAAACTGATGTTGCTAACAGGAGATCTATACACACATAAAATAATAGCTTTTTCAGATATTAAATCAACAGCTGAGATTTCAAAGGCTCTTTCACAACCAAGTTTGCAAACAGAGGCTATACTCTTATAATCTACATTTTCTTTTACATATATACAAGTACCCCCATTTTTTGATTTCATTCTACAAAAGCAGTTTGCAAGTTTAAAAAGCAATATTTTTAAGTATTGAAAATACTCGTTTTGTAACCAATGCTCACAAAAACATACAAATACAAATGTTCTATTCCACCATTGAGGATATTTACATGCAATTGGTGTCATCAGTTCTTACATTATAATAATAATAATAACAACAATAATCATGTAAACTTCGACATTACAAAAGCTATTAACTACAATATAATAATCCAGGATGGATGCAATACATATTTGTGCAAATGTAAATAACAACAAGAAGTTTCTTAATAGATCAATTACAAGATAAATAAACTACATAGCTCAGTGAATGACAAATGAATAATCAAACAGATGATTAACAATAAGTACATGAAATAGTAATAAAATAGTTGCACAGTATGGCATATGTATAGTTTGCATTTAATTTATAGTTCATTCTCGTAAGGAAAGTGGCTCATTTGTCACATACTCAAGGAACTCTTGAGCAGAGTAAATTACTTTACTTTTGATCCTCCTCGAAAGACTAATTTTAAATTTGTTTACTGGCATTGTGTAGGCATTCACAGGTAATTTGTTGAAGTAGAAATGACCAAGATATTTGTATCTGTTGTGTCTTTGCAAGTCTAGCATATGGCATATCAATTGTATGTCCACTTCTTATGTTATGGTTCTGAATTGTGCTCCTTAAGTCAAATTTACTCAGATTCTCTTTAACGAAGACAAGGCAGTTGTAAATATACAAGCCAGGCACTATCATTATATTTAGTTTCTTAAAATAATCTCAACATGATTCATATAGGCTAAGTTCTGCTATAGCCCCTTATGGCTTTCTTTTGCCATTTAAACACTAATTTTGAGCCAATAGAATTGCCCCATAATAATATTCCATAACTCAGGTGCGAATGGAAGAATGCAAAATAAACATACAAGAGAAGTTCTTTACTGACACTGCTGCTCAACTTGTAGAGCAGATATATGGCATGTGCCTGTTTGCCATATATCTTCACTGTGTGACTATACCAGCTGAACTTTTGATCTATATGAAATCCTAATAATTTTATTGTTTTGTTACCGTGACTGAGAGCATTCAGATTTAATACAGTAGCTTTAGTTGTACTATCATTCTTCTGCAGTACATTTGCCTCAAACAAAGCAGTGCACCTCTCCATTACCACTGCCATGCTGTGTCACACATCAAGTTTGGTATCACATGTGATGAGTGTTGTGTCATCAGCATATGGCATTTCATGACATGATACAACTGCAGGTAAATCATTTATATAAATAATGAAAAGGGAAGGTCTAAGAACAGATCCTTGAGGTACACCCTTTACAACTGTGAAACATTCTGACATTTGATTATTTACCTTAGTTAATTGTTTTATTCTCTCTCTCTCTCTCTGTAGTGGTAGAGTTTTTATGAGAATATTGTGGGAGACAATATCAAAAGCTTTCCTGAGGTTCAACAATGTTGTACAGATAATATCATTATTGTCAAAACAATTGTATATTTTTGCTACCATACTCTTAACTGCTTTGACTGTAGAAAGGCTAGATCCGATACCATACTGTGAGGAATTGAGTATATTATTGTGTTCAAAATATTGACTCATCTGTTTATGCAGGCAGTGTTCTATTACTTTTGATACAATGTGTATAAGTGATATTGGTCGACAGTTATCTGGTGATGCTGTATCTCCTTTCTTACGTGCTGGTTTAACTACAGATATTTTTAAACATTCTGAATTATTACCTTCACTTAAAATTTTGTTGATTATTTTAGTCTGTGGCATTACAATTTGATTTCTGATGTATTTAAGAACATAATTTGAGAGACCATAGTAATCCTCTGCTCTATAAGTCCTGAGCTTAACTATTAATTCATTGACCATCTTCTCAGTTAGATAAGTCCAGCGAAAGCTGTCTGTCAGCTTACTGTTCATTTCAGGCAGCAGTGCCTCTGCCTTGCTCACTTTCTCCATTATGCTGTTATCTGATTGAGGACTGAAAAAATGCGCATTTAGAATATCAAGTGGAATTGGTGTCTGGTATACTTTATCATCACAGTTAATTTCTGTTTTAATAATTTCCCATGCAGCTTTGAATTTATTTACTGAGTTCAGTATATAACTATAATTTGCTTTGCACTTGGCTGCCTTGATTCCAGACCTGTAATTTTTTTTCACTTTCATGTACATTTCCTTGTCAGCATTATTGTGCTTGGACCTATCATGATCGAGTAGCATTATGATTCTTATTCTACTTAGATGTGGGGTGTACCAGTTTTTTAGATTTTTGTGGTTTGGTGTAACGATTTTGCTTTGATATTTTATTGCAGTGTTTAGGACAGCATGCTTCAAAATGTTCAGTTAACAGTTCTAGAAATTTGTTGGTTGATTCATTTGCACCTACAGTGGTTATTATTTTATCCCATTTTATTAAATTCAATTTACTTATCAACTTGTTTAGCTTTGATTCGTTAATTGGTCTTACAATTTTTCTATAGTCTGTGGAAGTTTCAGTTGTTTTAGTGTTAAAAGTTTGCCTGAGCCGTAGTCCCTCATGATCTGAACTTCATAGCTTGATTGTGCTGAATTCTGTTTTATTTAGATAAATATTATAAATTATGTTACCTACACATGCTTCCTGTCTTGTGGGTTTGTCATTTACACAACTGAAGTTAAGGGATCTTAATGTATTTAGCAAGTGATCAACATATCTCTTCCTTTCTCCAGAAGCTCTACAAACATGTCTTCATTGTGTTTTGGCGGGCAGTATACCGAAGCTATTATAATTTCCTGGTTTGGCAATATTATGGCTGCAGCTTAAAATTGTGCTTCTATGCACAGTTCACTTACATCTATAACTTGATAGATTAGGTTCACACTATTTTTAACATATACCGATACACCACCATGTTTAATACTTGTTCTACAGTAAAACTGAAACATCTTTCCATTCACTATTGAGGAGTATATTTATTTCATCAACTTTGTTTGTTAATGACTGTACATTCTGGTGTACAATCTTCAGTGTGTATTTGCAATTTAATTCTGCATCACATTTTTTTGTGATACAGTCTACTTCCCTAAAAATGTCTTTCGCCCGTTTTATAAGGCATCACATCTTTCTTTATGACCCATTTGTCCAAAGTACTTTGGAGTGCTTCTATTTTATGCCTGTTGTGTCTCAAATTGGCTAAATGACAGATTTCTTCAACCGATAATTGTTTTGCACTGTGAATTAATGATGGCCATGGCTGGTATGCATGGACCTGTCTAACATGCTTCCATTTATTAAGTTTGCATACAGAAATTTTTTGCATACCACACATAATCTATCTCTTTGTTCTCTCTTCCCATTAATTTATTTACACATGACCAAGGAGGTAGGTCGTATCTGTGTGGTTGATTTACAACAGCATCATTTGTGTTGCCTAATTTGGGTAGCACACTTTCAAGAACAGTGATGAGTTCACTACCTTTATCTCAGGCAATATCATTTACACCTGCCAATTTACAATACAGTCTTATGGGTTAATATTTTCTCATGATTTTACCACTGTTTTTGTCACTTCTGCAATGCCTGCTCCTGGTTTGACAATGGCTTGCGATAGTTTGTGTATCTGCTACTTTTTCTGCTTTCTGACGTCCATGATTATCGGCAAAAATTAAGACTTTTCGTTTTTTTTTTTTTTTTTTTTTTTTTTTTTTTGCACGCTTGAGGCCAGCCGACTGATTTTTTAATCACATTTACTGTGCACGGCTCTTGTTTGTAATTATTATCTGGACTCATATGTTTCTGAGTGACATTGTTTGTAGAATCACGTTTGTTATTATAACTATTTGATGCACTTACTTTATTATTTCCAAGTTTTGTGCTGTATTCCACAGTCGTGTTTTCTTTGATTATGTCACTGGTAGCCCGTATTTCTTCCAGGTTCAGTCGATGCTCTATTTGTTGTGTTTTACAACCAAGATGTTGCAGCTGTTTCTCCAGTGAGGCTACA
Organism: Schistocerca serialis cubense; assembly: GCF_023864345.2. Lineage (NCBI taxonomy): Eukaryota > Metazoa > Arthropoda > Insecta > Orthoptera > Acrididae > Schistocerca > Schistocerca serialis. The sequence continues at coordinate 342,617,958 of NC_064638.1, read as the reverse complement.
GTCCTTTTAAGTTCACTGATTTCACAGTTTTTTGTAGTTAAAATGATACGGAAGTCATCGCAATGTTTACACAGGGATGTCACTGAATTTAAATTTGCCACTGTATTTTCATTAAATTTTTATCTTGTAATGATTTCGTTTGCGTTTTTCGCTTTAACTTCGCAGCAGTAACATTTTCTAGGTCGAACCACGATAGTTTTATTGCACTCAGTACATAAAGACTCATTCTTTTTCGCGTTTTTTGGAGAACTCAATTTTAGTGTACCTGTCTTCACCGCCATCCTGAAAGCTGTGAATATTACAGAACTATCGTTTTGCCAAATCATGGTTGCAAAATATTGACTCAAGTTAGTTACAGAAAACTGGAAGTACTGGCTGACTTACTTCGGGATCTGGATAAAAGTATTAGCACATGAGGCAATACCGATCCTACGACTTATCTTAAGATATGGTTTAAAGGAAACAGTCAACGTCACTGTATTAGGAATAAATTGTTAGAGTTAAAACATTGCTGTAAGCTAAAAAAGTGATATATTGATTGTCTCAGAACATTGACTTACAGAAAATAAACAGAATCTTTCATACATTATGAGTACATTCTGGTAGCTATAATGTGCAGAAATGGGAGAAAAAATGGGGGGGGGGGGTTGCAATATTTATCAGATGGCTTATGAAATTTTCAAAAATAGATGGAAGCTTATACTCCTCTGAATTGAATGGAGAACTTAGTTGTATAAGACTGATCAAGCAGAATATCACAATTGTGAGTTTGTACAGATCTCCAAATGGTGATGTTAATTTATCTTTTGAGAAATTAGAATAACCAATGAGAAAAATTTTAAAACTCAAAACTAATGTTGCAGTATGTGGTGATTTCAATGTAGAGTTGTCTGGCTCAGATGAGACCAACTCAAAAACATTTTTAAACTTACACACATCATTAAATTTATCTTGTGATATCAATAGCCCAACACACCGGAATGCCTGTTTAGACAATACTACAGTTAATTTCTCAAGACACCTGTACACTATTAGCATGGCACATGTTTTACAGCTCATGATCCACTTCTCCTCACACACCACTATGCACAGCCGAAGAATGATTATGTAAATACAAATAAGAAGAACATGGGTTAGAGGTCAGGAAGAGGAATATATTAAGTTATTCACAGAGAGTCTTAGGAACACAATTTGGGACTTGGAACTTCGTTTATGAATATGATGTAGATAAATCAACTGCTGAAATTCTCTTTAATAATTTTGAGAAGACATATATTGATTTATGATACTCTTGCTCACCACTGCAAAAAAGTTCTAAACCAAACAAAAAAGTAAAAAGCTTATATAGAACATTGATGAACTTGCTATTACCAAGGAAAAAAATGATTTCACTGTACAGGATGTATAAAAATAATTGTACAGAGCTGTATGACATTTTTTATAAAGCTTATTTGAAATTTAAAAAAAACCATTATAAATCCAAATGTAAGTTTCCCAAACAAGTTGCCTATGAAAATAGCATATAAGGAGCTCCGAATAAATGTAAAGCTGCCTGGTATATTATAACACAAGATCCCACTTCTGACCAAACTAAGGACATTTTGCTTGTGCCAGAACAGCTCAATAAATACTTTACTACTATAGTAAATGAACTGAGATCTAAAATTAATCATTCAAATACATCAGCAACTGACATACTTGCTGGTCAGCTTCATAGAGGATATTAATTATATTGGGTTATTGTCACACCCATGGATAAAGTAAACGCTGTTTCAAAATTTTCTAGCTCGAAAAGCATAGATTGCTACTGGCTATCTAAACACACAATAAAAAGGACAATACACCTTATTTGCAAACCACTTGCTTTTATTATGATAAAAGCCATGAATTTGGAGTTTTCCCTGACCAGCTCAAAATTCAGTGTCTATTGTTACCATCTTTCTCAAAATATTTGACAAATTTTCTACGTACAGCTCAATAACTACTTTGAGAAACATAATCTTCTTTGTAGTAAACAGCACGGTTTTAGACAGAAAAGTCGTTGAAATTGTTAATCAGTCAATAACATCATTTGAAAATAAGAATACAGTCTCTCTTGAGCTAGTAGTTCAGGAGGAAAAGCATCTACTTGAGCTAGTCAAACAACTATTATAGAATAAATAACACAGTATTAGAAATAATTAATTTTTATCTAAATAAAAGGAAGCAATTTGTGTTAATTGAAAATAAGCGTTCTTCCCTGAAGAAAGTCACATCTCAGGGCTCTGTCCTTGGACTGTTCTTCTTCACTATTGCAGTTCAAGATCTGCCATATTATGTTGAGCTTCAATCAGTTATCTGCTATGCAGACGATACAACATTGATCACCACAGACCGAGATACGTTAAGGTATTCCAGAAATCACAGGAAACACTCTCCTTAACAGTAAGTTGGTTCACATCTAATAAACCACTCTGCAATCCAGAGAAAACTCAAAACCTGCTGTTGGGACTATGTAAAGACATAGAAGCAAAATATATAATACTGCTTGGAATACATGTTGATTCCAAACTGAACTGCAGAAAGATATCAAGGCTGTCGTATCTCATATGGAAATTATGTGATATCATGAGAAATGAATATTTTATGATAGCTTACTTTGGACTTTTTCAATCTCATGCATCCTATGGGCGTTGTTATGGGATCACTCATGTCACATCAGTGAAGTATTATTAATTTAAAAAAATGCTAAGAATCATGTGTATGGCTGCTCCAAGGAAACAATGCTGCCCTTTATTCACAAAGACCAAAATAATGACAATGACAATTCTTTATATCTATGAGTCGTTGATACATGCAAGAAAACAACATAGCAGAGTTTGACACCAGAAATAAGACATTTCTAGACGTACCCTAACAAAAACAGACAACCCTCACAAGGTGAACTGTTTGAATTTTTCTAATAAATTGGCACATCCTGTAACGAATACACTTTTCAATAATTTAAAAAGTAAGTTGTATAAATGATTAATAAACAATCCATTCCAAAGTTTAAGAGAATTCTTGGATACTAGTAGCATAGAAATTGATTTTCAGGATTAGGATTACAACTCTTTACAACAGGTTCATATAGAATAAATTATTTGTACCTGCACTGTGAACAGCAATTAATATAGTGATTGTTATTGTATATCAATGCAAATCCTTGTTCTGCTACATGAGCTCAGTAGCCAATAAAGAATCTGAATCTGAATTTATAGTAGTAGTTACAGAGAGAGAGTTTTTGACAATGTTGATTGGACTTGTGGTGGCATAACATCTGTGTAAATGAGGATTGCTGTCCAGCGAGGCAGTAGGTGTTACTATCCCTTGTACACTCATAATAATTACATGTGTTATGTTCAGGTACTTACTAACAAACAGTGTGGAAATCGTATCTCTATGCTGTGGCACTCTTCTGCTACCACACATCCAGTACCCCTTGTACCAAAGTGGTGACTCCGAATTTCCATATCACTCTGAAATTTTGCTGTTGAATCGAAAACTGGCCATGCTGGCCATGCCATCAAGAATGCTGCATTACAATGATACAACGTCACTCTTAGTAATCAATGTTGACAACATCTCTCAACAAGTGCTTGTGAATTCCACAAACATCCTATGTGCAAAATCACTGAAAATCCACCAAGTCTTGAACGATACTACAGTGCTGAATGACATAGCGATGATGTCTTCATTGTTTGCCGCATCTTTGTACAAACGTCATATTATCACCAATGCAAAGCAGCAAACAGTGCCAAGATGAGTGCTGGATCATAGCTTACTAGCCAGCAACAAAAAGTTGTTCTCAAATGAGAGACAATAACTGAAAACATTTCAAGAAGAACAACATACACAGCAGAAAAAACAACCATAAAATATGGTGTGCCACAAGGATCAACATTAGGTCCTATCCTCTTTCTTTTGTATATTGATGACCTGAATGACACTGTCCATGCCAAACAGAAAACTTTGCTTGCAGATGATACCAGTATTTTGATTACAGGGTTGGACCAAAAAAAGCTTCAGTTAACTACAGATGCATTGTTGCTGGAGCTAACACACTGGTTTGAAAAAATAAACTTATAATTAACACTGGGAAAATGGTGGCCATGAACTTTCATACATCCCACTATAAACAACAAAATGAACACGCACTGAAAATAAACAACAAAATTGAAAAATTAGTTGATGATATTAAGTTCTTAGGATTACATCTGCAGAGTGATCTCAAGTGGAATACACACATTAAAGCTCTTAAAACCAAGCTATCATCAATCTGTTACATGCTACAGATACTAAGCACAAGCTGTAATAGAGAAATAGTAATACAGGCATATCACACACACTTCCAGTCAGCAATCCGATATGGAATAATATTTTGGGGGAATGCACCCTGTAGTGAATCTGTTTTCAAAACCCAGAAACGAGCTATCAGAATCATCTGCAACATGAAGAGGCAAGGTTCATGTCGCTCCCTTTTTCCTACTCTAAAGATACTGAACCTTCCATGCCTACATATATTTGAAACAATAGTCTTCATAGAGGAATATTTAAGAACCTCCAATGCCTATCAGTTGAACAGCTCTGTGCACAATTACACAACAAGAAATGGCAATAACATTCATGTCTCATATGCCAGAACCAGTGATGGGATGAAGAGGCGCGGCGACTCGAGCGCACCAAGAATTCCTCGAGCCTCTAGTTCTCAATCAATTCTCGAGAAGCTCACGAGAAACGGCTCGGCAGCGTGTGCCGCTGCGCGCCGGTGGCTGCGACAACGTACGCCGCGTCGCTCTTGTTTTATGAATTGAATGCTGCCACTAGACAAACACGCTAGCAGCTCGTTGTGCTCGTAACTAGTATGTCTCAGGTTTCAATCGAGGAAAGTTGTTATTCAAATCAATATGGACACTCTAAAACCAACATCATGGTGCCGGCAATACTTTAAGGAGGTTGGAGATAACGTTACTTGCAACATTTGTCGTAAAAATCTCCGTAATGTGTCAAAAAATACAACGGGCATCATTAGACATATTAAACTGCACAATTTATCGAGCAATAAAACAGCGACGTCCGTGGATACAGAGGCTCATTCTTCCAATAGTGCGAGGCAGACAAAATATCCGGGTACATGCAGTACAAAAGGTGAAGTCCGTGCTAAAGTTCGGATAGTGTCCGAAGCGGTCCGCCACGCTTAAAAAAACATTGATTTTTAATCGTCCTCCGATAACATACCACAAAATCGAACCTATACTATCCTAGCGTTTGCACGATACGATATGTAATTTTATTGGAGTAGTTGTCGAGTATAACGTATCCCCTTGCAGGAGCACTGATCTAAATCTTACATTTATCTTCATAGAGGGAAGTAAACGGCAACAACAGCTAGATGAAGCACTAGTGACCATGATAACAGACGATTTTCAACGGCTTTCAGTCGTCGAGGACACTGGTTTTCAACGTTTTGTTTCACTGTTGGACCCACAATACTTGACACCAAATCGAAAAAAGTTGCGCTTCATGATTGAGGACGATTACCATAAAAAGAAAGAGACTTTTAACTTGGCCGTGGAAGACTCTACTTGTGTTTCTGTAACGACCGATATTTGGACCTCACTCAATAGTGAGGCATATATTGCTGTAACTGGTCATTTCATTAACACTAATTAGTGCCTGAAAGTTTTAGCTCTCGAGACATTCCGTTTCCCGGAAAAGCATACAGCGCTAAATATTAGTGAGGCGTTAGATAACGTGATTTCAAAATGGTACATTGAATACAAAGTTGTAAGCATCACAACTGACAACGCCAGTAAAATGACGGCAACCGTACAACTTATTCACAGTGGCAACTTAGGTATGCAACATGTGCCATGTTTAGCACACACCATCAATTTAGTTGTGGAAAGTTCTTTGAACAGCAACAGTGAGCTCTGCATAATGCGGGAAAAAGGCCAAAAAAATTGTTAGCTATTTTGAAACAAGTTGCAATCCTAATGAAAAACTCCATGAGATCCAGGATCTAATGAAAAAAACCTGTTCATAAATTGATTCAGGAAACCGAAACCCAATGGAACAGTACGTTTTATGTGCTACAACGTGTAGTGGAGCAAAAGGAATGCATTGCAGCCTGTATATCATCTTTGTATTCAGGTGTAGAGAACCTCATAGCTGACGAGTCGCCAATTTTGAGCGAATGTTTATGTGTACTTGAGCCATTTGAAAACTATACCTCTCTTTCGAAAGCTATTCCAATAATCTGACAGCTAATCCTAGTCGTATGCAATGTGAAGTGGGCTACCACGACAGGGCAACAGCTACAGCAACATCTGCACAACTCACTAATAGTCCGGCTAGGATTAATAGAAACAAACAAAGTACATGCCGTTGCCACAGTTCTCGACCCAAGATTCAAAACATTGCCATTTACGAATCCCATTCATTCAAAACATGCCGTTGCAAGCCTAATTGCAGAGTGCACAAACGTGGTAGAGACCGTACGATCTACTCATTCGGTGGCCACGAATACCATTTCGCACAAAACGCCAGTAGTTCCTTATGGGCTTCTTTCGACGAAGAGGTTTCCAATAAAAATATAATGAAAAGCGCTTGTGATAGCATAGACCTGGAGGTACAACGATATTTGGAAGAACCGTACCTACAACACACGGATAATCCTTTACTACTGAAAAAAAAAGAAAACTGTTACCCAGGTCTAGCTGTCGTGGCAAAAAAAAAAAATCTTGCAATACCTGCAACTTTTGTTCCCAGTGAAAGAATATTTTCGAAAACAGGACTACTCATAAACAAACAAAGAAGCAGACTAACAGGCCAATTGGTTAATAAAATCATATTTCTAAACAAAAATCGACGGCAGTGCAGCAATGGCATGTAAAAATGCCTTCTACTGAACAACTGTTGTTTCCTTTCTTTCTTCAGTAAGTAAACGTATGTACGCAATTTCTGTGTATAAAAGGCTATAGCACTTCTCTTTTACATTTAAGCATGCATGCATACATGCAGAATGTACAAGGTAATTTATTTTGTAAGAACAAAGCTTCTGTTTCATGCGAATTCTGTGCTTTGTTTTAAACAACAGTTCTATGATTTTTGTCTTATGAGACATATACTAATACTTCAGTACACATTAATAACGGTAGTACAGTTGATATCAGTCACTGAATTTCAAAGTTTTCCATGCACGTACGTACAACGAGTAAGACCGCTGCGGCTTAGTGCTTCAAGTACTGAAGGTTTGCGCAATTTCTCAGAGAGCTCAGCATTGCCAACTTCTCGAGCGTACCTGAGACATTCTCGAGAAATTGCCTTCGCGTCGCGCGTTTCTTTTGCGCGATCATAGCCCATCCCTAGCCAGAACATCAGCTTACCAGAAGAGTGTCCTTCATAGAGGGGCACAATTATATAACCACCTTCCTAACAACATCAAGTTGGTAAAGCAAGATAGCTTTCTCAAAAAAAAAAGCTGAAGTCATTTCTGATGGACCACAGTTTCTACTCTGTAAATGAATACCTCTCAGAGTGAAGCAGAATTTTATAATGTTAAATTAATGAACAATTTATGGCAATTATTTGTTTATTAAAGTGTAGTAGTTGTACATGTAATGTTGTATTAATGTAGATATTTGTAGTCCACAGCATTATAGTGTTTTATTTGTCTCACAACATACAATTTCTAATCATATGATTAGTGTACAGGAGACACGTCAAAAAAATGGATACCACAACTTGGGCCTAATTGGTCCAAAGAATTTTAACATTAATATAAACTTTTATTTTTCTTTCCTCCCTTTTGTGAAGGACAGCTACATTTACACACAAGACTATATGTAAATTTATCCTGCTCAAATCTTCAGTTCATCCTTCATGAACTCCTCAACACTGTAGCTGCAGCGTTTGACAAGTATATCATGTAGCTTTGTTTTCAGTGTCTCTTGGTTCATACTCAAAACATTCTTTCCTTTTAACTTGTTATGAATTTTCATTGCCATATACTGAGGAGACTGCGCATATATGTTTAAGCAATGAGTGGGAAGCATAAAATTGTCTTTGTTTCTGATGTTATAAGCATGATTGAAACAGTTTTTCTCGAATAACTCTAAATTGCTATGTAGAAACATGATAATATCATAGATGTATAAGGAGAGAACTGTTAATAACTGTTGTTTTTCAAATAGTGGGCAACATGATGTCCTTGGATGGGCAGTACACATGTTCCTTATTATTCTTTTCTTAACTTTAGTATGCACAATATATTACTTGAATTTCCCCAAAAAATAATACCATACCTTACAACTGATTGAAAATAGCTGTGGTATGCAATTTTCCTTGTATTCATGTCTGCTGCACCAGCTAATATTTGCATAGCAAATGCAAAGCTACATAATTTGTTTAACAGGTAGTCAACATGTTTATTCCAATTTAACTATTTATGTAGGTTTAACCCTAAAAACTTCACAGAATCCACTTCTTCTATATCCTGATTTTTATGAGTTATTTTAATTTCTTGGGGCTTTGACTGTTTTTTTTATGAATTGGACCATGTGGGTTTTGGGGATGTTAGATCTTAATCCATTCAGTTGGAAACATGTTTCTAGTTTGTTCATTGTGTTTGTAATGTAGAGAGGGATGTTTTCTGGCTCCTGGTTTTCAATTAATACAGATGTGTCATCTGCAAATAAAATCGATGGAGCATTTATATTGTTCGGTAAATCATTAACATAGAACAAAAAGAAAATAGGTCCTAGTATCGAGACTTGAGGGACACCTTGGGCTACTGTTTTCCATTTTGAATAGTAATTTGCTGCATTTGATGAGACAATCACTCTTTGTTTCCTGTTTGATAAGTATGAAGTGAGCCAATTTAGAACATTACCCTTGATCCCATACTTGTCAAGCTTATAGATGAGCAGTGCATGATTTACAGAGTCAAAGGCTTTTGTGAGATCACAAAATATTCCTGCAACTTTATTATGGTTGTCTAATGATGTGCTGATCTTGTCGATAAACTTGATAATTGCATCAGTAGTACTTTTTCTCGCTTGAAACCAAATTAGTTTTCTGTAATAATATCATATTTCTCCATAAAATTTCGAATCTGCATAGCAGCAGCATTTTCAAAGATTTTTGATAGGACTGGAGGGAGGGAAATGGAACGACAATTCCTCATATCCTCTCTTGACCCTTTTTGAGCAACGGTTTTACTTCTGCATACTTCAGCACCTCTGGGAAGCTTCCTTGTTCAAAGGATTGGTTTATTATTTTAGAGAGTGGGTATCCTATTATTTTACACACAAATTTAAGAACTTTTGCTGGTATTCCATTCCAACATGCAGAATTTTTGTTTTTTAGTTTTAATATAATTTTTTCTACATCTGTTGTTGAAACTGTTTTGAATTTTGTGAGGCATTCAGAATTATGATTTAGTCCAAAGGGACATACATTGTTCTCATAATCTGCAACTTTAACCTCTGATTTCACTACATTAATGTGTGTGTGTGTGTGTGTGTGTGTGTGTAATTTATAACTTTCTGGATCATTTATTGACTTGTCCTATATCCGTACAAGACCTCACAGGACCAAATCTAAATAAATAAATTTATCAAGTGACTCCACAATAAACACTCCAGATTTGACATTGAGTCAATCTATTACTGGTATTTCAGACAAAATCGCAGCAGAGAGTCACAATAAACACTGGTCACCTGCCTCCATGACAGACATTAATCTAAATACCTTCAACTTTTGCATATGACAAAACAGGACATGTTCCAATGCTAGTGATTATAACTGTTATGATACTCACATTAATGACCTCAACCACAGTGCTATTATGGTTGAACAACTGTGTCCTGTGCCATACCACCCTGCAGTTCCATTTTGTCATCCATCTGCCAGTGGATTATGGGATCAGGGTTTGCATTGCCATTTGGTGCCTGTACATTCAGATTTTCGAAATCATATTCCAACTGCTGCAACTAAATGTAAGTTCTGTGAGACAGACTATGATGTCACTCATATATCAGCTGCTCTGGCCATCACAACTGACTCGCATCCAATCCAGCACCATGCATCACATTTGCATCACCTGTATCCAGCACCAAAACCAACTACTGACTCTCAGAACATGTTTTTCATGACCTTGCCTCAGCAAGGACACATACCACTGCCTGCTAGTTTGAGTGACGTCACACCCGCACCAGTGAAGCTGCAAACAACTGCATGTCCACTCAAACTCCATGAGACACAGACAGTGCAACTGGGTAATAAATGGACCATGCCTTTCTTCTTTATGGTACCAGGACCTCATGTGCACTCTCACATGCATTTTCCACCATCTCAGACATCTGACACTGGGAGAGTCATACCAATCGCATCGGCACCGGAACTTCACTCACACATGCGGCTGTTCTTCAAGCAGCTACCTAAGTTCTACACACATCATTGCATGATGCTGATGCCATCCGTACTGAGGCATGATCTGTCTCCTCATGCACTGCCCTACTTCAAGTGACATTTCCTACCTGTCACACACAGCACAGCTCCTGCACTGCCCGTGTCTCCCATGCCATGCCCACCTCAGGATGGTGCCTTAAAATCAAACCATTGCCCTCAGCTAGAGTTTGGTGTCAGCTAGTGGCATCACTGGGGGTGACAAGAATTTTGCCACTCTTGTTAACCACCGTAGAGACAGTGCAGATCTTATTAGTGCCTTGGTGTTGGACATTACAGCTTCTCACAAATACGAAACTGCCAAGGCACTACTGCTACAATGGTAAAACACATGGCTGAACATCAGCTACATCTCATCATCAATGAGACTTCTTTGGCCAACAGCACACCTTCTTCACTCTGGGGCCAGCTGCGAGTTCAAGTTGACCCAATGCTCCTGCCTGATCATATACTATGGACAGTTTGGTTCCTAAAATTGCCAGAGAACATCAAAACAGTGATTCTAGTGCATGAGGAGATACTGCCAGAAATTAAACTTCGGTTCACTAACAGAATGCAGGCACTATCACAATACCGCATTCTAATCAATGACCAACAATGCTGCATTCTAATCAGTGACCAACAATGCTGCACTGCAGTTGGCACTCAGTACACCTGCACCGAAAGCAATTTTGCATTACCCCAGCTGAGCTGCTCCTACATTCCATGTAGAGACAGACCATCCGACAATGGCAGGACCAACCCAAGCCAGGCTGTGCCCCCCCCACCCCCCCTCCTACCACCCTGAGCACCTTTCACGGCTCCAGCAGACAAAAGTCTCCTATCGCTACAGCTGAGGTTGATGTGCTCCCACCTGGTCATTACCCCGACTCTATGTATAAACAAAAGCCATGCTGACCAAGTGCATCACCTGCTTCCGTGCCCAACACAAAACAATCCTACTACTGCTTTCACACCAGATTTGGGCAGGATGCACAGTGCTGTAGACAACCCTGCATTTAACCAAACTAGTATGGCGACCTGACATAGGTATACCAGGCGTTAACAAGACACCTCTGCACACTGCAACAAAACAGAATTGATACTACATTTCAGTGAGCAGATGGGTCCAACTGTTTCTCTATGACCTAAACACTATTACCTCATTGGTGCTGGGGCCAAGGTTAGCACTCTATCTACGCGTCTCATGCCTGACATACTGTCGTCATCACTGCGGCAACTGTGCATTGCCATTGACATTGTAATCACACTTGCTGGAACTGCATCACTCTCAAACTTGGTGCAATATGCAAATACATCGAACATTCCTAGGGGCAGAGACAGTTTAAACTGAAGCTACATAGCAAAGCACTTCAACCAGCTGTACTCAAAGGCAGCTGAGTACTCATCATTACATCATGACAACAAGGTCACACACTCACTAATGAACAATTACGGAGATGAACTGTGGACATCACTGCATTATTATACACAGTGGAACAACCTTCATCATCTTGACCCTGCTCACTAACATGGCGCCATTACTACAGACACTTCTCAGGTTAGTGAAGCATCACAGCTCACACTTGAGTGTGCTCCTGAGACAGTGCCATGTGACGTGGACAGAGACAGCAAATTACGGTGCACCCTGCTTCCTGGATTCACTCCATGCACCCGCATTAGACCACATACAATCTCTGCCTTGTGGGATGGTACAGTCCATCACACTACAGCCACACCTTTTCCCCCTGTCCGTCGCCACCCACATATTCTGGCTCCCCAAAGACTTAGAGTGGCTAAAGCTGGAGTGGAAGAAATTCCATAAGCTGGCATTGTCAGGCCATCAGACAGTGTTTGGGCCTCCAGAACTGAACCAGTTCCTAAAAAGAATGGTACTTGGTGTCTGTGCGGCGACTTCCACTACCTCAGTACCCATGCAATCATTGACAGCTACCTCATTCTGCACGTGCATGATTTTTCCCACATCTTGGTGAAGGCAAAAATTTTCAGCATCATTGACTGCAAAACGGTATACCTGCAAATTCTGATGGTAGATGAAGATGTACCAAAAACTGCGACAATCATGCCATTTGGTCTCTTAGAGTTCCTTTATATGCTGCACAGACTAAAAAAGATGGCACAGATATGGCAAAGATTTATTGATAGTTAACTGTTCAATTTGCTGTTTTGTTATGCCTATCTAGATGACTTCATAATCTTTTTGCAAAATGATTAAGACCATAACAACCACCTGCATATCATTCTTGATAAGCTGGCCTCTCATGGGCTCATGGTTAATGATGACAGGTGCCAACTTTGGCAACCATGTGTGGCCTTCGTTGAACATCATGTTGATGTGTCTGGGGTGCATCTTACTCTTGAAAAAACTGATCAGATATGTCTGCCCCCATCTCCCAACAATTAACAAGAGATGCATAGCTTTTTTGGAGTCATAAATTTATACAGGAACCAATTACCACATGCTGCTGAGACTTTGCTGCCACTCACCCAAGCATTGTGCAACAAAAATACATCTGGTAAACACCCTGATTGGACATGGCAAATGCAAGCAGCCTTCAACAACATAAAATAGCACCTGTTGAACACCATGACCCTTGTCCGCCCATCACCTGATGCTAGCAGTCACACAATTGGGACTGCCATCCAGCAAGAGATCACTCAGCCGCTCAGGTTTTTGTTATACAAACTTATTGACACCCAAAAAATAAGAAAAAAATGTCCAAACATTTGACCACAAACTACTAGCCATAAATGAAGCGGCTTGTCACTCGCGAGATGATGTTGAGGGGAGACCACTAACCATATCGATAGACCACCGCACATTGGCAGACACATTCTGCAACCCATGAATGGATTCTGCACTCAGGAGATTCTGCCATAGAGATTTCATAAAACTGTTCACTACCAATGTACAATAGGTTAAAGCTGCTGGTAATATTGTGGCATATCGCAGCTACATCCACCCAGCTGGGCTTCTATAGAAATGCAGATGCACAACCAACAGATGCTGATCTCCACAACTTGTTCAACAAACCATACTCTGGACTCCAATTACAACAACATAAGCTACCCAGCATGACCAAACAAGTTTGGTGTGATGTTTCGAATGGACAGGTCTGACCAGTCATCACAGAGATGTATTGCAGAACATTTTTTGTCCTACTCCACAACCTTACACACCCAGGTGTGTACCCTACTGTATGACCCATCATGAAATGGTTTCTCTGGCCTATCATTAAAAAGGATTATGCCAAAAGAACCAGGACTTGCATTCTGTGCCAGCAGCAAAAACTGGCTGCCACACATGACCCCCATTTGGTAAATTCGCGATTCCAAAAGGGCAGTTACAATATGTCCCTATTGATGACATTGGGCCACTCCATGAATTGCATGGTTACTCTTTCATTCTGTCAATTATGATCTCGTGACACAATATGTGGAACCCCTGCCCATTTCTTACACATCAGCAGAGACAGTAGCATAATCTTTCGTAAGCAGCTGGATTGCCAGATTCGACTTCCTGGCCTTCTTAATGTCGTACCATGGTTGGCGATTTGAATCCCAACTTTTCAGTGACTTAAATCATGGACTGAGGTTCTTCCATTAGTTCTCCTGGGCATTCACATGGCACATGAAGATGTCCTAGATGTGTCACTCACCAAAATACTACACAGCGAGCTTCTCACTCCATCTGTGAATTCATTGCACATGAAATGGTCCTCACAGCCCAGGACTTACCAGACTTAGTCATTCATGCGTGCGTGCATGTACAAAATACCCATGTACCATCTCCATCCCATCACATGACACAATGAATTTTTATTCATAAAGATTTGGCCACATGTTCTCGTGTGATGCCGTGTACAGACACAGTGAAACCCACCCTGCAACCATCATTTACAGGACCATGCTGAGTGTTGAAAAGTGATACAAACGCTTTTGATATCAAAATTTCTGGAAAACAAACAACAGTATCCATGGACTGGGTTTAACTAGGGTGGACTTCAATGGACCTTGTAAAGGGACACTCTCCTCTAGTATTACTTTTCCTCAGCAGAATAAGTCAATGCTAGAACTAATTTTCGTATTTTGGATGGGTCAGTATTATCTCAACAGTTTATCTGAAAAATTTCGTATAATTTTATACGCAATATGTTATATTTCAAGCTTAAAACTATGAAATTGAATTATTTTATTTTTGTTGTTACAATCGATATATGCTAGCTCTGTATGTCAGTTAAAACTAATTTTTTTGTAGAAATATTTGAAATTATGAAATACAGGCACACTTAAAATTTCTGTTATTAATTATGCAATCTGGTACATTTTATTATGTTTATTTCTGGATTTATTTATAAATTAATAGGAATTCATTTGTCAAGAAAATTTGTGAACTCTTTGGAATATGCCTCCGATGGGATTGGACCTGTTTTTTGTATTTCGGAAGAACAATGTAATTTCGGCTTTGTTACTATGAAAATTCAAAAGACAGTTTGATATAGTAAAATGTGACTCATATAAAAATTAAAAAAAAAAACAAACAAACAAAAGAAACCAAAAAAAAAAAAAAACACAGAAATTCTGTGCAGGTATGCTTCAAAATTATTTACATCAATTGGAATCATGAGAACCTAAAACGTAAAAATTTCAGTTTCAAGAACTGGAGCCAGCTACAAGAAAAGAAGATAAGTAAAATGTTTATTGTAATTCTACCCCTCTCAAATATTATTAAAAGAGTTAACCATAAAGACAGTTGTGAAAACAAAGGAGGGAGTGGTAGATTACAACCTGCCACAACAGACATGCTTAGTCGATATCCAGGTTCATGTAAATCTCCATGATTTTCTGCCTGGCTATATATCTGTCACATTACACAATACTGACCTCATGATTACCACTACCTACACGGACAAGCAATCAGCTGCAAGCAGTGTCACACACAATTTCATGCACACAAATCATGTTCCACCAGAAGTTGACATGGCAGGACTCACCTCCCATTTTTCAAGACAGTAAACTCAATGTCACCACCCCAGCTTACACTGCCACCAGCCCTGCGCCTCCTGTGGATGCAGCAATGCAAGGCGCGCCACAGACATTCCTCCCTCTTCAAATTCTGCTGCCAAGCAAGTTACAGTTAAAGACGCCACCTAGACTACTTCCTTATCTGCTAATGCCGGTGGTGGCAACCTTTTAGTCACACTACCTGATTTTGTGCTTTGGGCATGCACTGTCATCCCCCATGCACCTTGCACATCTTCCCAACACATCTTCCATCACACAGCTGCCTACATCATTTCAGACAGATGACTCTTCACTGCAGCCTCTCTTCACCAGAGCGGGGGGGTGTCTCTGTGGTGGCATACTTCTCTGATGCTGTAAATGTGTAAATGACACTATGGCACTTACATGTGGTATGTATATGTGTGTAGTAATAAATATTGTAGAAATTGTACCTCTATGTTGTGTCACTATTCTGCTATCACATGTCCAGTACCCCATTTCTCATAGACTATACACACTGAAATTCTGAAGGTACCATGGGTAAAATGCAAATACCAAAATTTTGTCCAAAATTTGCACACAAATAATATTCATTCATGTGTAAGGACACGTAAGGGATGCAGTACCTTAGAATGGAGAGGGACAGGGGAGAGGGAAGGATTACAGAGTGGGAAACCAGAACCTGAATACAGTATGCAGGTTCAGAGAGATGTTGTCCCATGTATGGTCTTCTTTTTGTCACACATTTTGTATATAGGACTTTTGTATACAGGACTTCCTGTACTTTGTGGTATGTACTAATCTTTTGGGGGCAATGGCAATGTTGAGGTAATGATATACAAATTCAACAAAGATGTTTGACTCCTGATTATCATCTTCATCAAGCTCTGATTCTTCAACATACACTTAAATTGCTTGGACATATATTATGACACTTGTCGATAACTTGGGACAGCTCAAAAAAAAAAAAAAAAAAAAAAAAAAAAAAAAAAAAAAAAACTGAAGATTCAGTAATGATGTGATAAAACCTGATGTAAAAGTAGCATTACTGAGTGATTGGATATGGCAGTAATTCTACCCAGAAAAGTTGCACATATAAATTATAGATGTAGGGGTTACTTATATCAACTGAGTTGGGTGTACACTGGTAAATCTATGGTGAAAGCCCACAATAAATATACATGTTTTCTTCAAGCACTGATCTTAGCAACTGAAGTGGCCACACATCCCTACTGTTTGCTGAAGCCATATTTACTATCCTCTGTATGATTTTACTTTGTAATGTTACTGGAATTTTCAAAACACATAATCAGTATGTATCATGGCAAGAACAACAAATTAAAATCACAAACAGTTTATCTCATCAATTAAGAAGTCAGACTGCAACTTATGTTAAATATAACAGATCAAACACCAGTTTGCTGAACCGCTGTCGACTGCAAGATAAACAGCAGTCTGTCTAAATGATCACAATTAATGTACCACAGTTAATAGTCTGTAGTCTTTTACATTTGGTCTTCTTGTAATACACTATAGCATTTTATTTTGTCATTATATGTAGGATATCAAACAATGGAAAATCCAGGATGGAATGTAACAATATTGTGAAAAGGAAAGCTGCTACTCACCATAGAGTGGAGATGCTGAGTCACAGATAGGCACAACAAAAAGACTGTCACAAATTAGCTTTCAGCCAGCAAGGCCTTCATCAGAATTAGACAGCAAACACACACATACACACTCACGCAAAAACAACTCACACACACGACTGCAATCTGAGGCAACTTAGGTCACAATGAGAGCAGCAGCAGTGGTGCATGATGGGAGTGGTAACTGGGTAGGGGTAAGGAGGAGGATGGGGCGGGCAGGGGGAGGGATAGTAGGGTAGGTGTGGCAAATGGTGATGTGCTGTTGGGGAGTACAGAGAGATGAGGTGGAAAGAGGGTAGGGTAGCTATGTGCAGTCAGGAGGTTAGACAGAGGAAGTGGAGAGGTGAGGAGAGGGGGGATAGTGGAAAAGGTGTGAAGTAAAAAGACTGGGTGTGATGGAGCAATGAGGGCTGTTTAGTGCTGGAATGGGATCAGAGAAGGGGCTGGATGGGAGACGACAATGACTAACAAAGGCTAAGGCCAGGAGGGTTACAGGAACAGGAGATATATCGCAGAGAAAGTTACCACCTGTGCAACTGAGAAAAGCTGGTGTTGGTGGGAAGGATCCATATGGCACAGGCTGTGAAGTAGTCATTGAAATGAAACATCTCATGTTTGGAAAATTCGGAAATTTGTGGTAAGGTCTTAAGGGATCAAACTGCTGAGGTCATCAGTCTGTAAGCCTACAAACTACTTAATTGAACTTAAACTAACTTATGCTATGGATAATACACACCCCCCCATGCCAGAGGGTGGATTCGAACCTCTGATGGTGGGAGCCGCATGGGCCATGACAAGGCATCTCAGACAACACTACTTCATGTTTGGCAGAGTGCTCAGCAACAGGGAGGTTCACTTGTTTCTTGGCCACAGTTTGTCAGTGGACATTCATGTGGACAGGCAGCTTGTTGGTTGGCATGTCCACAGCAGCACAGTGGTTCCAGCTTAGCTTGTTGATCACATGACTGGTTTCACAGGTAGCCTTGCCTTTGATGGGATAGGTGATGTTTGTGACCAGACAGGAGTAGATGGTGGTGTGAAGATGCATAGGACAGGTCTTGCATCTAGGTCTGTTACAGGGGTATGAGCCCAGGGGTAAGGGGTTGGGAGGAGGCATGGACAAGTATGTTGAGTAGGTTTGGTGGTCAGTGGAACACCACTATGGGTGGCGGGGGGGAGGGAAGCCAGGATAGTGGGTAGGCCATTTCTAATTTCAGGACACGACAAGAGGTAGACAAAACCAGGGCAGCGAATGTAATTCAGTTGCTCCAGCCCTGGGTGATACTGAGTTATGAGGGGCTTGCTCCTCTGTGGTAGGACTTTGTGAGGTGGTGGGATACTGGAAGACTGGAAAGATAAGGCACGGGATATTTATTTTTGTGCAAGGTTGGGTCAATAATTACAGTTTGTGAAGGCTTCAGTGAGACCCTCACTATATTTTGAGAGGGACCACTTGTCACTGCAGCTGTAGCAACCACAGGTGGCTTCTCTGTATGGAAGGGACTCCTTGGTATGAAATAGATGGTGGCAGTCAAAGTGGAGGTATTGTTGGTGGTTAGCAAGTTTGATTTGATATGGACGGAGGTGCTGATGTAGCCATCTTTCAGGTGGAGGTCAACATCTAGGAAGGTGGCTTGTTGGGTTGAGTAGGACCAGGTGAAGCAAATGAAGGAGAAGTTGTTGAGGTTCTGGAGGAATGTGTGTAGGGTGTCCTCACCCTTGAGCCAAATCACAAAGATATCATCAGTGAATGTGAACCAGGTGAGGGGTTTAAGTTGTGGGTGTTTAGGAAGGATTCCTCTAGATGGCCCATGAAAAGGTTGGCATAGGATGGTGCCATGCAGTTGCCCATAGCTGTACTTCAGATTTGTTTGTAGGTAATACCATTGAAGGAGAAGTAATTGCTGGTGAGGATATAGTTGGTTATGACGACTAGGAAAGAGAAATTTTTTTTGGGATCTGTTGGGCATTGGGAAAGGCAGTGTTCAATAGTTGTAAGCCCATGGGCATTAGGGATGTTAGTATAAATGGAGGTGGCATCAATAGTGACAAGCAGGGCATCATGTAGGAAAGAGACTGGAACTATGGAGAGTTGGTGAATGAAATAGTTGGAATCTTTTATATAAACTATGTGATAAAAGTATCCGGACACATGGCTGAAAATGACTTACATGTTTGTGATACCCTCCATCAGTAATACTCGAATTCAGTATGGTGTTGACCCATCCTTAGCCTTGATGTCAGCTTCCTCTCTGACAGGCAACCATTCAATCAGGTGCTGGAAGTTTTCTTGGGGTATGGCAGCCCATTCTTCATGGAGTGCTACACTGAGGAGAGGTATCAATGTTGGTTGGTGACACCTGGCATGAAGTCGGCATTCCAAAACATCCCAAAGGTGTTCTATAGGGTTCAGGTCAGTACTCTGTGCAGGCCAGTCCATTACAGGGATGTTATTGTCATGTAACCACTCGGCCACCGGCTGTGCATTATGAACAGGTGCTCGATCATGTTGAAAGAAGCAGTTGCCATCCGCAAATTGATCTTCAACAGTGGGAAGCAAGAAGATGCTTAAAAATCAATGTAGGTCTGTTCTGTGATAGTGCCACACAAAACAACAAGGGGTGCAAGCCCCCTCCACGAAAAATACAATCACACCATAACACTACAGTCTCCAAATTTTGCTGTCGTCACTACACATCCTGGCAGGTGACATTCACCAGGCATTCACCATACACACACCCTGCCATCGGATCGTCACATTGTGTACCATAATTCGTCACTCACGTGTTTTTCCACTGCTCACTCATCCTATGTTTCCACTCCTTACACCAAGCAAGGCGTCGTTTAACATTTTCTAGCATGATTTGTGGCTTATTAGCAGCCACTTGACCATAAAATCCAAGTTTTCTCACCTCCTGCCTAACTGTCATAGTACTTGCAGTGGATCCTGATACAGTTTGGAATTCCTGTGTGATGGTCAGGATTCATGTCTGCCTATTACACATTATGACCCTCTTCAACAATCGGCAGTCTCTCTCAGTCAACAGACAAGGTTGGCCTGTATGCTTTTGTGCTGTACGTGTCCCCTCACATTTCCACTTCACTATCACATGGGAAGCAGTGGACCTAGGGCTGTTTAAGAGTGTGAAAATCTTGCATACAGACGTATGACACATGTGACACCCAATCACCTGACCACATTCGAAATCAGTGAGTTCCGCAGAGTGGCACATTCTGCTCTCTCATGATGTCTAATGACTACTGAGATCGCTGATATGGAGTACCTGCAGTAGGTGGCAGCACAATGCACCTAATATGAAAAGTATATGTTTTTGGGGGTGTCCGGATACTTTTGATCACATAGTGTAGGAGGGTAGGGTCCGGGTAATAGGTTGAAGGTGTTGGTCTATGAGAACAGAGATTCTCTCAGTGTGGGCACAGTAACCAGCCACAATGGGGCATCCAGGGTAGTTGGGTTTATGGATTTTAGGAAGCTTGCAGAAGGTGGGAGTGTGGAGAGTGGTATGGGTGAGTAGAGAGAGGGACTCTGTGGAGAGGTTCTGGGAAGGGCCTGAGGATTTGAGAAGTGACTGGGGTCACTGTGGCAAGGTTTGCATGTGGATGCATGTAACAGCTGACAGAGTCCTTCTGCCTTCTTGTGGTTCAAAACAACAGTGGTGGAGCCTTTATCCACAGGTAGGATTATAATATCAGGATCAGTTTTACGATGGTGGACTGCAGTTCTTTCTGTGGATGCAAGGTTAGTTTGCATGTTGGGGGATTTGGGGAATGATGGTGAGGCAAGGTTCAAGGTTAAGAAATTCTGGCAAGTTAACAGAGGGTGATTTGGGGGCATTAGGGGTGGATCACGGTTGGATGGAGGAGTCTACTGAGTTAGGCAGGACTCTACATTGGTGCTTGGTTGAGTCTGATTGCTAGCATTGGTGGAGAAAAAGTTTTTCCACTGTAGGGACCAGGAGAAGGAGAGAAGAGCTTTAACAAGTCCTGCATGAGTGAATTTGGGAGTGGGGCAAAAAGTGAGGCCTTTGGAAAGGACTGATATTTCTGTGGGGTTAAGACTTCTGGAAGAAAGGTTGATGACTGTGTTTTGGGTCTGTTTAGGTTCTGGATTCAGTGTGGTGGAGGGAGGGAGTTTTGGAGGATGGGGTAAATGTAGTAAATCTGTGAGACAAGGTTTGTCAGCTATGACTTGACATGGAGGAGGTTTTATAGGTTGCTGTAGAGGGGGTGGACAATGGTACTGCAAGGTGGGAGTAGAAAGTGAGCAGGGTGGAGAGCTTTTCGAGGTCGCGTTGTGCATGTTGCTCTAGTTCCAGGATGGCGAGAGTTCCGATGTGTGTGATGGGTTCTAGGAATTTGGGATTGCATAGCAGCAGAATTTTGCACATGGAGAGAAGGTACTGTAAGGAGGTTTGGGCATGGTTGATATGGTTTTGCAGAACTATGTTGGTGAGGGCTAAGCATTGGCAGAATCTGAACAGGTGGATGTCATTGGGTAAGGAGGGATGGTAGCCGGAGATGGGTAATTTGATGGTAAGGACATTTGTGCAAATTAAATGAGCAAGCAACAATGCAGAAACAGTTTGTGGGGCTGGGTTCTGGCTAGGGATAGGGAAAGTTTTCGAATTGATGCAGATCAAAGGAACAAGCATCTCTGGTGGTGGAAAAAATACGAAAAATTACGTCAATAACGGATAATTACGTCGTAAAAATTCGCAAAAAACACCCAATTATGAGTGAAAAATCACGAGATGGATGAAATGGTGTCAAAAGGGGGAAACAAGATGTAATTTCTGGGGGAGTTGACAATAGCAAAAGCTGAAAAATCACCAAAATTGGTGAGAAGTAACAATATGATCAAAAAAATATATAAAATAATATTCAAATATATATTGCTGTAGGTAGCAGGATGGGTAAGTATGAAGAAGAGGGATAGCAGATGTGATTGGATGAATTGTAGTTAGTGGGTGTGAACTAGGATAGACTGGAGAAAGACAGGGACCTGGTGAGGGGTTTGTAGGATGAGATACAAGATCATATGGCACTGCAAAGGTGCAGGAAATAATACGCGAAAATACAGGAGAGTGATGCAGAGAGAGTGAAGAATTAGTCAGTATGGATAAATGATATTGGCGGGAGTGATGTGGGAGATAAGATGCTGCACCAACAATCAGTGTGGTCCCGTAGCTGTCTGTTGTGTGCAGCCAAGATGCTTGATACAGTGTGGCTCGTAAGCATAGAGTGCATGTTATCTACAAGCTAAGCTGCAACCAGTGTGCTGCATTCTATGTGGGCATGACAACCAACAAGCTATCTGTCCACATGGATCGCCGCTGAAAAACTGTGGCCACCTGTTGCTGAAAACACTGCCAAACATGACAGCTTTCATTTCAATGACTACTTCACAGCCTTTGCCATAAAGACCCTTCCCACCAGCACCAGCTTTTCTGAATTGCTCAAGTGGGAACTTTTCCCGTAATATGTCTTACGTTCACATAACTCTCCTGGCCTCAATCTTCATTAGTCATTGTCCTGTCCCATCCAGCCCCTTCTCTGTTCCCATTCCAGCACTACACAGCCCTCATTCCTCCATCACACCCAGTCTTTTTACTTCTCAACTTTTCTACTATTCCCCCCCCCCCTCCCCACCTCTCTGCTTCCTCTGTCTAACATCCTAACTGTACATAGCTGCCCCACCCTCTTTCCACCTCATCCCTCTGCACTCCCGAACAGCACATTACTGTCCGCCATGCCTACCCTACTATCTCTCCCCCTCCCTGTCTCTTCCTCCTCCTTACCCCTACCCAGTTGCCACTCCCATCATGCACTGGTGCTGCTGCACAACAGTGTGACCTCAGTTGCCTGATACTGCAGTCATGTTGGTGCGAGTTGCATTTGCATCAGTGTGAATGTGTGTGTTTGCCATCTAATTCTGACGAAGGCCTCACTGGCCCTAAGCTAATTTGCGACAGTCTTTTTGTTGTGCCTATCTGCAAGTCAGCATCTCTCCTATATGGTGAGTAACAACTTTCCTTCTCACAATATTGTTACTATGCAGGATATCGGATACATTAGCAGTAGTATTATACAACACCTGGAAGCAGAAAAAAGTGTGTTTCTGGAGACAATGGACTGTTCTTAACACTGTGCAGCACAATAAATAGCGAATAAATTAAAGATTCTTGTATGATCACCTAAGTTCTTCTCATTATTTGAACCTCCAAATCAAATGTACAGTGATTTTGCTTTATGTGGTGCAAATTGTAGATGTGCTATGATAATGAAGGGTGCAGTAAAAATGCAAAACTAAAGTTATGAAAATACCATAGTTAGAATGGTTACAAAAATGTTATACAAAGCTGAAACTTGAGTAAGAAAAGCTTCATAGTGATCTGTTCTTCACGCCAAAAATTTGCAATTTTGAAGAAAAGTCCACTTGAACTGGATTCATAGGCCTGTACAAAATGAAATATTTCATTCATCTGTGAAGCATGCACAGCTACATTTGCTAACAAATAGAAGTAATCTACAGTGTTTAAAATAATGCTCTTCATGACGGATTTTCTGTCATTTACTCTTCATTTTTCTGTCAAGAGAGAGCTGTGTTGTAGCTTGTGCTCTCAAGTTATTTGCCCATTCTTTTTATGTCTATGTATAGTTTTTGTGTGGTGACACAGCATTTAAGTATTCAGGTGTAATAGCAAGTATTCTTACCAGGTTGACTGTTTTATAAAGAATTTTGAGGTGCCCTTGTAGGGTGTCTTTCGTTACCTTTATACTAAGTTTTGCTTGACTGAAATCCATCTTTATGATTATAGAAACAATTAATATACAAAAGGAAAATAAGTTGTCCTGTTTGCAGCCAAACATCCACCACTTAAATACATAAAAACGGTTGCTCCTTCTGAAAAATAGTTTAGTAATTAACTGAGAAGACTTCAAAAGGGATTAAGTAGCTTCCTGTCAGGCATAAACTAGAAAATGTATCCATATGTTAACAAAGCTAACAGCTCTTAGTAAACCAATATTTAATTATAACTTTACTGGAATGCTATGTTCCCCATAAAGCAAAAATGAATTGTCTTATTACAACACTCCTCTTAAAAGTTTACTATGTGTGTGTGTGTGTATTTTTTTAAAGATCAGTTGTGCACTTGACAACAAACTGCAATTTTTTTATGCAATGACAGTATTTAGCCTTTTTCTATAGTTCTGCATAGTAGTTTAAGGAATGTGTTGAGGAAATACTGCATTTATTATTAGTTGTATACCTAAATTATAGATTATAATACATATCTGATCTTCAAAAGAATAAACAGAACAGTCAAAACAGTCTCAAGAAACAGATAAATTCCAGTAGGATGAGACACCATATGGCTTATTAACTTGTATGTAATCTATAAATGTGTTTCCATGTCTTCACAATAGTACAAATGCAAGAGGTATACCGCACAGAAAGAGCCATACATCTTTCACATTATGCAAACAATCAGCAAATCACATTTATTTCAAAAACATTCCATGATGTGTCGGATTGTGTTAACACAAATTCTGCATTCCCCCAATTTGAACAGAAATCCTGATTCAGTCGACAAGTCTGAAGCGCGTTTGTGGCAGACTCAACTAAATCATTTTTATGTCACTTCTGAGTGATTCTGGACTACATGGGTGTGAGTGTAACACTGTGCTTTATTGAATGTGCATGCATTTTGTGTATTACTGCCAAGAAATACAGCATTCTATTATACACGTCAGTCATTTTACCTGGAGTATCCACACCTGGGTCCTATCCACATACATGGTAAAACTCAGCAGGCAACAACTTTTTTGAAAGTAGGAGCTTTCTCACATATTTACTCAATTAAATCTAAATGCTGTAAGAATGAATAGCATTAAGTAATATAGCAACAGCTTATTGTTAATACGGATTAAGTTTTCTAGACTTCTTAGTCTCATGTTAATTTATACTGGTACCTTGTCTTGTTCTGTGGCTCTGAAGTTTCATCTTTTTGATGGTGAAGAATAACAGACTGGAACAGAAGCAAATTGAACAAATTATTACCATAACTCTCCATTCACCAAGGGCTAGCCATCGCCCAGATTCCAATACTGTTATAAGAATGTAATGGGCCTATTTTGTATTGTATCATAACCAACCATTCCATGTCAGCAAAGAATAATATAATCATAAAATCAAAAACATAAAAAAAAGTAGTGATGTCCATCTAGTGGATAATGTAATATGTAAATGATTGTGAAGAATTAACATATCAAACCTGTAAAGCTCATCCAATTAGTATGCATGTCTGAAATTGTTGTATTTTGTTTAATTACCATACAGTGGGGTAAAATAGGACAGTGGGGTAACAGGGGCCATTTTTACATCGATTGTGTTAAATGCATGTTGTGGCTACCCTGGTTGTGTAGTGAAACTGCCTTATGTTATGAGGATGTGCTCAGAGCAGTGCTGGTTTATTTTTAAACCATAAGTTGTTGTATTTGTTGAAGGTGGGTTTGAACTTGTTTTTTAGTTTCAGGTATGTAAATTAGTGTTAAAATATGCCTTAAGCAACTTTGATCTTTCTGAAATGACCTTCATTATTCAGTCAGTTTCACTACTTTTGTACATAACCTCAGATCCCTATGTTACAGTGGCACACTTGAAAGTTCAGTGCCACCAGCACAAGTAATACTGCTTGTGAATATTCTTCAAAGGAACAATGATGGGGTAACATGGAACAGTGTCCCATGGTGCCCCCTTGTTATTTCAGTGTCCAGTGTTATCTTCCGTATTATTTGTAAGTGCAATTTCAACGTATTGATAGCATTTTTTTCTACTTTTGGAGATTCAGTAAGCCTTGAAATAAAAAAAAAGCCTGAGTCACGAAAAAATCCTGATTTAATTCATGAACAACTACAGAAAGCAAAGGTGAAGTGGAAAATAAAGGTGTGTCTCTAAGAAGAGCTGCTAAGTTATATGGGATCACCAGGTCCACTTTAGACTGTCGTTTACATGCTGTAGGGACAGGAAAAGTGGGAAGATCTCACACAATTCCTGAAGATGATCAGTGTGTCTTCATGTCCTGCATCATTTCTGCAGGAGACTGGGGCTTCCCTTTGACGTATTTAAACATTCATCTAATTGTGAAATCATTTCTTGACCACAAAGTAGTTACTGAGAGAAGATTCAACAATATTTTACTAGCCAAAGATTGGGTTTTATCATTTTTATCTTGTCACAAACAAAATCTCTCACAAAGATTGTCTCAGAATGTGCAAGTATCAATAACTCAATCACTCCTGAGACAATAAATCAATATTTTGATGAACTACAAAAATCCCTTGAAGGTGTTGAACCACATCTTATTGTAAAATATGATGAGACCAATATCACTGATGAGCCAGGAAGAAAATCAATTATTGTCAGATGCGCCTGCTGAGATCCTGAAAGAATTGCCAGCTCAACTAAATTGAGTGTTTCAGTCATGTTCTTGGGAACAACTAGTGGGATACTGCTGTCTCCCTATGTGGCATATAAAGCAGAAGATCTGTACAACTGCTGGACAGAAGGAGGCCCAAAAGGAACAGTTTATAACAAAAGCAAAAGTGGTTGGTTCACAATGGAAATTCATGAACTCTGGTTCAAAATGGTAGCTTTGCCTTATTTCAAACAATTCAGCACTGAATCTCCAAAAACTTAAATTGGAGGCAATCTTAGCAGCCATGCATCAGCAAAGGTAATATATGATATATTTAGTTCCTCCCTACAGCACAGCCTTATGACAACCACTTGGTGTTTTTCAGGCATTTAAGAATTAAGCAGAAAAATGTTGTGGGTGACTGAAGACAGAAGAACAGGGGAAATATTCCAAAAGACAGGTTTCCTGGACTGCTAAAGAAATGTCTTGATGAGCTTGATGACATGTGTGAAAAGAATCTGAAATTTTGGTTAAGAAGTACAGGCATTGTTCCTATACACAGAGAACAAGTGCTGGGAAAATTTCCTGGATCCAAAAACACCTGTCTCAATCTTGAGGGAAATGAATCAGGACAGGTTCAAAGTTCAGAAAATTTTCTTGAACAAACCAGAAGAAAAGAAACAACCCTTGCAAAGCTATAGGAAAGAATAGGTGTTCCTTCAGAAAAAAACTATGTCACCTAGAGATAGCACTACACCTGCAGCTCCTTGGACTTCAACGAAATATGTCAACAGTAACAAAGATAAGAAACCTGACACATCATCTAGTGATGAATGTGACATGTATTCAGTTCATGACTCTGATTCTGATGGAAACATGTCCTCTCTTGAAACATCTGTAGAAACCAACTGCCATCTGAAAGTATAAAATTTTCTCCAAGCTGTGTACCAGTAGGTGCAATTGTAGTCATATAAATTGTGTATAAGAAGGACACTAAGGAGGAACATGAGAAGAAGTCTTACTCACAAGTGCTTTCCACTACTACTGATCAGGAAAAGCTTCAAGTCAAGTTCTTGAGGAAATTACTAAAATGTAACAAAATATATGTTTTCCCAGATGCTGATGATTTCATGGAAGTGGAAATGACATTGATAATGGCATTAGTGAAATTACTAAGTGTATCATGAGGCTGCTACAAGTTTCAATTTGAACTATGATCCATTTCAGTTTCTCATCAATGTAAATTTAAAATTATGACCAATGCTTGATATTAAAATAGAACAAAATTCTTTTTTTATTCCAAATTACTTGATTCTGATAATGGCATTAACAACATAACTAAGTGTATCATGAGGATGGTACAAGTTTCAGTTTGAACTATGATCCACTTCAGTTTTTCATCAATGTAAATTTAAAATTATGACCAATGCTTGGTGTTAAAATCAAACAAAATTCTATTTTCTTCCAAATTACATGATTTTGAATAACTTTCATAACCCCTCCATTGTAAAAAACTTCTTTTTGTAAAATGTCCTACGTAACTCCTTTCTGTAGGGGTAACATAGGACACTTGAATTTTAATTTTAAAAGGCTGTCAGATGCAGAGCTAAACTGAAAATGTTCACAAAATGTACAAACTACAAAGTCAGCAGAATTTTGGACATAAAATTTTATAGGTATACTTGAGTTAACTTGTAAAAAAAACATTAGATGAAAAAAGGGTGTCCTATTTTACTTGATGTTATGGTAATATGTATTGTAAACATGTGAAGACTGCTATTTTCCACAAGAAATGTGTGAATCAAAGTTCACTGATATTTGATGTAATAATGTGAGTTTAACAAAGCACAGTACACATTAACAAATCATCGAAAGATGCTTTATGTGTAAAATACAGTATTATTGTAGACATTAACTGAAAGCTCTAATAAATGTTTGAGGAAAATATAGTATGAACAACACTTAATTTTGCTGTTGTGTAATTAATAAAATTGTCAAAATCGTTGTTTATTACATATCAGATGTAAATTCAAAAGTTATCATTTTTCTGGCTAATATGAACATGTGACACAAATAATAAAATTTTATACTGTTTCTGTACAAATATGAAATTGAGTTGATGAAATAGTATTCAACTGCATTTACTGAAAACTTTAAAATTAACAAAGGGGTAATTGTTTGAAAGTGTATTTAAGTATGTGAGTTGGGGAGATCAAGGTTCATTGTTGAGCTCTTTTACACCACGGACCATCTGTGTTGTCCTGAGCAACAAAACATCTTCTCTTCATCTAACTAGGAGTAATGATAGTCTCCAGTCAATATGCCTTCAACTTCCACAGTTATATTTAGGAAAATCAGAAAATGTTTTGTATGAGCCAAAACATTCAAAGTTATAATAATCAAAAAAGGAGAATAGAGACATCAGAAACTATAAGATATCAAAATCATGTGGCAGCTATCCAGTGTTGGCACTCAAATTACATGATGTGTTACCTTCTGAAGAAAAATCATTATGGCTGCAGTCTCTGTTTTCAGTTTTTTTTCCTCACATTGACAGCACAATGGAAATTTGAAATATCTAGAACTTCTTCATCTTCTTCTTTTTCTTGTCTCTTTGTTCTACACCATCCTAAGATCAGCATGGTTATTTATGGCTTTGCCATGGTTATTTGAAAGGATAACCAGATTCCCTGCCTGTTGTTATTCTGTTATGGAACTTGTATACCCCAAATGTTTGTGTGTGGTGTTATGCATCTGAAAGTGACCAAAGGTTTTTGAAATGTTTGTAATTGATGTGGGGCTTGGGAATCAGCCTAGTTTTCAGCTATAGGGATGTGGGAAATCTCCTAAAACCACAACCAGGATGGCTGAAACACCAACCTTCATTGTTAATCCACTGGTCAGATTTGGTGCAGGGCCAGTGCATCTCCCCATCCCAGAAGCAGTGCTTTAATGCACACAGCTATCTAGATGAGTACATTTGCAACAGCTAGAACAAACAACCAAACCAGATAGTGCTGTTAAATCATAAGTTATTAAATTTTTTTCTTAATTTAAGTAGCTAGCACTTTACGTTAAGCATTAAAAGCCTTTTTAGTACACTAAACTTATATATGTTGATACTGCATTTGTGTTTCATTATACATCTGTTCCTATTTGTACATATTTCTGTATTGTAAGTTGGTAGAGTCTGACCATGGAATTTCCTAAACTTATGCAATAGTCATGACAAACGACCAGAAATAATACTCCACTATTTCAAAATTTCATCCAGAAACACATTTCATATCATGCAAAGGAAAGTTATGTAGAACCATTTCAATACTGAACTTTGATTTTCATTCAATATAAATCTATAGCTTAATCACTACATTTGATACAAATTAACAAAATCGTGCTGTGTAAGTTGACAGACTTTGCTTCTTCATTGTCAGCATTTTCAAAAAAATGTTGAACAGTTCATATAGAATAGAATATTAAACAGTTGATGTAAAAGTATCTACTGATTAGTATGAAGGGAGTTTCTGCTATTTTTGAGGACTGGATGTTCACAGGTAGGATTCATTCATCTGTTGCAAATATCTTTAAAAACATCACATTATGTGAAATAAATTTATTATTCAGTGGTTTTTTGGTATCAGTTACTCAGTGCTCTCTGGTAATATACGATTTTGGATGGTTTTTAGTATCATAATAACTAGCCAGAAACTACTGGATAAAATGAATTCCACGAAAAATGTTTAGGGTAATAAAGTACACTTTTATGCTATTGGTTTATGACACTATGGTGTGACTATCGGATCATGAAAATATTTTACTGTGTAAATTTAACATCAGTTGTTCAATCTCTTTTGAATTTTTATAGTTTTCAAAATGAGTGCAGGTGTTGTAATATATTTTGGATTACTCTGCTGGTAGGTGTGATCCTTTCACTTATTATCTAAGTGAGTGAGGCACAAACAAGAGTTTTTAAGATACAGCTATCAGATTAAGATGTAAGTACTTTAAAATCATGAAGCTCGCAAATGAGTTTGTTTGTTTCTGTATGAGTCTGATATGAAATTTTATCACACTTAACTGCTGATAAAGTGTTAATGATAGATAAAAAAACACCTCAATCTATAAATATGAAACCAAATGGTTTTTTAATGTCTAAGGAATCAAGTACACAGTCCTAGTGCCTTATATTACTGGATAACATGAGATCCAATTTACAAAACTGTTTTGCAATAATTTTCTTAATTCAGTATTGTGTGGTAAGTTAGTCTTCCATTACACAATCTTTTCTGAATACAGGACAGATGTAAAATGTTACTGTGATGTATATGCCTGTATCTTGAATTAGAAATTTAGGCCAGCAGAAGATTCAGTCACTAGATATTGTGGCAGATAGGTTTATACTTATAAATATTTCTTAAGTTACTTTTCCACAATCTTTATTTGTTAAAATTGCACACTAATCTTGGACTATGTCTCTGGGAAGTAATACTTGTGCGATTGCGATATGATCTTGGGAAAATTTGTGTCAGCTATATCTCCACCCCCCACCCCTCCCCCCCGCCACCTCACCCCCAATTACCCCATCCCAGCCCCAATCCCCCACCTCCACCTTCCCTTCCAAAAAAAAAAATACCTGTGTGTAATTTGATTTATGAACTGAATAGATTTTTTAAAAATATTGTTGAAGTGCTAATGTCTAGCTCCAAATATTCTTTAATATTGCATTGAAACAATGTCTCTAAACAATTTTTTAATTTATTTATGAATAATGGGGTCTTTTCTTTGCTAATAATACAATTTGAAAGTTTCTTGCGCAGATTAAAATTATAGCTTTTCTGGGGATCTCGATAGTTAAAAATATGTAGCACAAGAAGCTTCAAAGCTTTATAAGGGTCTTCATACAGAGGTGGTTTTCTTTGTAAAGGCTCACATTTTGCATCCATGTTTGCTTTAAAGTGAAATACATTTTGGAAAGTTACGCCACAAAATTACTTGTCTTTTCTTCTTTCATACATGTTTTGATGGTGTTTCTGCAGCAGTATGTTTTCTTTTATTTGTATTAATAACTTTTGTTGTTACTTGTGTCACCGTCAGTCTTCTGCAGTACAGTAGTCATTTGCAATTTTTGTTGTTCCCATATTGTGGGAACACTGGGAGAGCTCTTGAATGTATCATGAAAGATCATACAGTGTATGCTGTAGATACAATTAACAGCAGAACAGCTAAGTGTGTCATAAAGAAGAATTATTTTAATGGCAGAGGAGTTAAGAAATTAAATGTAAGTTAAAAAGTTAAATAATAATATCATGAGAAGAAAAGTTGCTACTCACTATATAGAGGAGATACTGAGTCGCAGACAGGCACAACAAAAAGACTCTCACAATTATAGATTTTTGACCAGTAAGGCCTTCTTCAACAGTAGACACACACACACACACACACACACACACACACACACACACACACACACACACATTGACACAAATGCCACATTCACACAAACGTAACTCACACACACACATTGCATTTGCGTGTGTGTGTGTGTGTGTGTGTGTGTGTGTGTGTGTGTGTGCATGCATATGTGAGTCTATTGTTGGCAAAGGCCTTAATGGCCGAAATCTGTAATTGGGAGAGTCTTTTTGTTGTGCCTATCTGCGACTCAGTGTCTCCACTATATGGTGAGTAGCAACTTTCCTTCTCATGATATTGTTACATTCTATCCTGGATTTTCCATTGTTTAAGAAGTTAAATGTATCTTAAACAGTGATCAGTCTGTGTTATGAATGCAGTTGATACAGTGTTGGAAATGTGTGAACTACAAAAATTACAGGTGACAAACTATGAAATATCAACTGTACTGTAGAGGACAGACAGCAACATGAAAAACAATATATACTACAAGAAAATTAAAAGAAAAGTTATTGATAATGGTAAAACTTGAGAAAAGATGATTCGTTGAAGAAAAAAATGAAAATTTTGCTTTTTATCAAGGCCAAATCTATAAAAACTTACTTACTCCTTGAAGAAATAAACAGAAACATTTGAAGCAATCAGCTGTACAGGAAAGTATGGAAAAGTACAGTGTCTATTCTGCTCTGTATATTCATTTTTAAGTGACAGTTTTGAATCTATTGTAGTTTACCACAGTTGCAATGATATGCTTAATTAATAAACAGAAGTGTTGGAAATGAATTTGAAGTAACTGAGACACTAGAAGTGACATCCAATTTCTAACTTTCAAATAACAAAAGGACCATAATGCTAAAAGGATTTGTATTTGCTTTTTGGCAGATGGGAACTTGTTGAGTACCACCAAAATACAGAACCATGGTTGTATGTCAGACACTTTGATTCAATGAGTAGATTGTCAAAGAGTTTTAGACCTGTGTCTTTTCAAAATCAACATGTAGTAGAAGATTTTGCATCTCTGTTGCTCCATTGCTTTTTTCTGATATAGCTTTTCAATGTTCCTTTGTCCCTGCAAATCCAACCAATTTCTTTTCTTTTACACAATTAGCACACAGTTATTAGTATGTTTATTTGGTTGATTTTACAGGGTGTTTCAAAAATGACCAGTATATTTGAAACGGCAATAAAAACTAAACGAGCAGCGATAGAAATACACCGTTTGTTGCAATATGCTTGGGACAACAGTACATTTTCCGGCAGACAAACTTTCAAAATTACAGTAGTTACAAATTCCAACAACAGATGGCGCTGCAAGTGATGTGAAAGATATAGAAGACAACACAGTCTGTGGGTGCGCCATTCTGTACGTCGTCTTTCTGCTGTAAGCGTGTGCTGTTCACAACGTGCAAGTGTGCTGTAGACAACATGGTTTATTCCTTAGAACAGAGGATTTTTCTGGTGTTGGAATTCCACTGCCTAGAACACAGTGTTGTTGCAACAAGACAAAGTTTTCAACGGATGTTTAATGTAACCAAAGGACCGAAAAGCGATACAGTAAAGGATCTGTTTGAAAAATTTCAACGGACTGGGAACGTGATGGATGAACGTGCTGGAAAGGTAGGGCGACTGCGTACGGCAACCACAGAGGGCAACGCGCAGCTAGTGCAGCAGGTGATCCAACAGCGGCCTCGGGTTTCCGTTCGCCGTGTTGCAGCTGCGGTCCAAATGACGCCAACGTCCACGTATCGTCTCATGCGCCGGAGTTTACACCTCTATCCATACAAAATTCAAACGCGGCAACCCCTCAGCGCCACTACCATTGCTGCACGAGAGACATTCGCTAACGATATAGTGCACAGGATTGATGACGGCGATATGCATGTGGGCAGCATTTGGTTTATTGACGAAGCTTATTTTTACCTGGACGGCTTCGTCAATAAACAGAACTGGCGCATATGGGGAACCGAAAAGCCCCATGTTGCAGTCCCATCGTCCCTGCATCCTCAAAAAGTACTGGTTTGGGCTGCCATTTCTTCCAAAGGAATCATTGGCCCATTTTTCAGATCCTAAACGATTACTGCATCACGCTATCTGGACATTCTTCGTGAATTTGTGGCGGTACGAACTGCCTTAGACGACACTGCGAACACCTCGTGGTTTATGCAAGATGGTGCCCGGCCACATCGCACGGCCGACGTCTTTAATTTCCTGAATGAATATTTCAATGATCGTGTGATTGCTTTGGGCTATCCGAAACATACAGGAGGCGGCATGGATTGGCCTCCCTATTCGCCAGACATGAACCCCTGTGACTTCTTTCTGTGGGAACACTTGAAAGACCAGGTGTACCGCCAGAATCCAGAAACAATTGAACAGCTGAAGCAGTACATCTCATCTGCAAGTGAAGCCATTCCGCCAGACACGTTGTCAAAGGTTTCGGGTAATTTCATTCAGAGACTACGCCATATTATTGCTACGCATGGTGGATATGTGGAAAATATCGTACTATAGAGTTTCCCAGACTGCAGCGCTATCTGTTGTTGAAAATTGTAACTACTGTAATTTCGAAAGTTTGTCTGCCTGAAAATGTACTGTTGTCCCAAGCATATTGCAACAAACGGTGTATTTCTAGTTTTTATTGCCGTTTCAAATATACCGGTCATTTTTGAAACACCCTGTAAGTTCATGGCTATTTTAAACTACTGTATGTAATTAGTTTTAGAAAAGCTTTTATTACATTCTTCATGCTATAATAGATGTTCATATGCCAGGATCTGAACACTGTGTGTTGAGAGAAGCTGAAAAGTGGTTAACTTACAGTACTTGCATTAATAGGAATGTGATTAAAATAAGGAATTTAATTTCTATATTTCATTATAAAAGAAGAAGTTGCTGTTAACTATCCATATGTCTGAGTGACTAGAGTCATTGGGGAAATTCAAGGCATTGCCTATACAAAGGTAGCATTAAGAGTTAGTAAGATTTGATATTTGAAATTAACCACTTTAAAACATTGCTTTTAAGTTTCATTTCAGTTGAACATTTTCAGGCACAAAGCAACTATGTCACTGTTCAAACATCCCTTGGCAGTCTTAGAGGTCAGGCAGAGCAGTCTGTATCAGGGCAAACTATGTATACTTTCAAAGGAGTGCCCTATGCAGAGCCTCCTGTTGGAACACTGCGTTTCCAGGTAAACAAATGGCTTTTCAAGCTCATTTCCATACTTTTTCCTTTATTCTGACTGTTACAGTATTTACTGTTTAATATTTTTATATTTATTTGAATTAATGCTTGATAATTACAAAAATAATCAGTTTTTTACATGTTTTGCCAATTTTCTGATACTTGTTGATATTGTGAATAATCTCAAGTAATCATCATAAAGGTGCATAATGCACACATCAAAAAAAGTTTTGCACCACTCCTGTTCCCAGAACTCCTCATGATAAATGTTGACTATGTATACTGTATCACAGACACAGTCCATTTCACTGTTCAGAGATATCACTAAACCCGCCAAAAGCATGAGCAGCACCTATTAGACAGAGGGGGTCTGATAGCCAATCAGTTCCAGTGATTCCACAAGGAAGGAGGTACACAGCTCGTGTTGTCTGTAGTTCAACCATGCCTAGACAGTCAATAGCATGCTTCAATTATGCCTGCATTGTTACTTTGTGCCAGGAAGGGCTCTCAACAAGGGAAGTTTCCAGGCATCTTGGAGTGAACCAAAGCGATGTTGTTCGGTCATGGAAGAGACACAAAGAGACAGAAACTGTCGATGACATGCCTCATTCAGGCATCCCAAGGGCTATTACTGCAGTGGATGACTGCTACCTGTGGATCATGGCTCAGAGGGACCCTGACAGCAGTTCCACCATCTTGAGTAATGCTTTTTGTGCAGTCACAGGATGTTGTGTTATGAATCAAACTGTGTGCAATAGGCTACATGATGCGCAACTTCACTCCCAACATCCGTGGTGAGATCCATCTTTTCAACCACGACACCATGCAGTGCTGAACAGATGGGCCCAACAACATCCCGAATGGACTGCTCAGGATTGGCATCACATTCTGTTCACTGATGAGTGTTGCATATGTTTTCAACTAGACAATCATCAGAGACATGCTTGGAGGCAACCTGGTCAGGCTAAATGCCTTAGACACACTGTCCAGCAACTGCAGCAAGGTCGAGGTTCCCTGCTGTTTTGGGGTGGCATTATGTGGGGCTGACAGATGTAGTTGGTGGTCATGGAAGGTGCTGTAATGGCTGTATGATACGTGAATGCCATCCTCTGACCAGTAGTGCAACCTTATCGGCAGCATATTCTCGAGGCATTCATCTTCATGGACTGACAATTCACACCCCCATCATGCGCATCTTGTGAATGACTTCTGTCAGGATAACAAAATCAGTCAACTAGAGTGGCCAGCATGTTCTCCAGACATGAATCCTATCGAATATGCCTGGGATCGATTGAAAAATGCTGTTTATGGATGACACGACCCACCAACCATGCTGAGGGATCTACACCAAATCTCCATTGAGGAATGAGACAATCTGGACCAACAGTGTCTTGATGTACTTGTGGATAATATGCCATGACGAATACAGGCATGCATCAATGCAAGAAGATGTGCTATTGTGTATTAGAGATACCAGTGTGTACATCAATCTGGACCACCACCTCTCAAGGTCTCGCTGAATGATGGTACAACATGCATTGTGTGGTTCTCATGAGCAATAAAAAGGGCAGAAATGATGTTTATGTTGATCTCTATTCCAATTTTCTGCAAAGGTTCTGGAAATCTTGAAAGTGAGGTGATGTAAAACTTTTTTTGATGTGTGTTCCTTAATTGACCTTAAAAGGTAATCTGAGACAATTTTCATCTATTGTACAATGTTAACTGTCAATGTGTTCTCAAAGAGCTTATCAGCACAGATGAGAATTTGACAAATGGAGACAAAATGTCAACAAGTGTGGAAGTTAGCTGTGACAACTAATATCATACTAGTTACACTGGACAATCTGGAAAGAAAACTAGTGATCATCTCCTATGAGCCTTTGTTTATCTGGCCTCAATAGCCAGAGACTGTGGTCATGTGTATGTGACTTGCATTTGCATGAGCGTGAGTGTGTGTGTCTGTTTTTCACAAAGGTCTTGTTTTCTGACACTATTTTTGTTGTGCCTATCTGCAACTCAGCATCTCTGCTACATGGTGAGTAGCAGCTATCCTTTTCATAATGTTGTTACATTCCATCCTTGATTTTCCTTTGTTTGATTTTGTCTACCTATTGATTAGATATTTGGCAGGTCTCCTAATGGCTCATTTTCATAGGTTTTTAACAATGTGTGCTGTTTTATTTATTTCTGTTCTATTCATTTATTTATTCATCCATAGACAATGTAAACTAATAAAAACTGTATATGTGTTGTCAACTGTTACCTAGGTATTAAGGTGAAGACTGTTGCTTGAAGCCTGCACATCCATCTCATGCCACAGGCAAACGTTAGTTTGCACAAAATATAATATATTGTCAACAAGAAACCATGCAAGTAAAGGCATAAGAAAGATCCTTGTAGAATCAGCAATCTGACCAGTTGTATTACTCATGGATGATTAATTTGCAAGGGCTGAGTCACCATTTTGGTTTCATTAGTGTGAACTTACCTTGTGAAATCTCATATGCAGACTCTTTGATCTGTGACATAGCTGTCCAGTTGGCTCCTGATCTGGAAACATGCACTGCTGCTCTCAAGTTGGACAACCCTACCTTGGGCAATATTTTGAAAATTGCTCATTCCTTGGGAATGGACTCTGATCAGTCATCCGTACCCTATCAGTGTGGGCAGTGGGATCTTCCTTCATCTCATGATTGTTTCACAGCACACCCATGTTTGGACTGCCCAGATCATTGGACACACTGCACCCATTGCGGCAAAATGGCCAGTCCCAAATTATCTGCCATAAACTGTCAGAACAATCAGACCCAGTTTCCCACATGTTTCAAGGGAAGGTGCATGAACTTCAAGTGATTCTTTAATGTCTCGATGTAGCTGGAGTGAAAGTCTAGGTTTCTCGGCTACTGCCAGAAGTGTAGCCCAACTGCCGGTTTTAACAGGTTCAGTCATTCCAGTCTTGTGAAAGCAATCGAGTTCCTGCTTAATGACCATCTGTAGGGAGATGGGAAGGGGTCATGTGAGATAGAAACAGGGTGTGCGTCTGAACACAAGCAGATATGAGCCTGGAAATCTGCGGCACACTCTAGGCTCAGCACAAGTGGAAACCTACCTACATCATGTATTGAGGACCTCCTCACAACACTGGCTGGTGGTGAATGTTTTTCTGAGACTGATTAGGCTGACACATATTTGCAGATTCTGCTAGATGAGAAGCCATAAAGCATCTTGGTTATCAACACTCCCTTCAGATGCTTGCCTTTTGGGATCTCTTCCACTCTGACAATTTTCCAGAGGTCCCTGAAACAGCTAGTCATGTCCATCCCTGCTTGTAGTCAGTACTTTGATAACTTAACTGTCACTGACACTATGCATCAGGACACCTATGCAACCTATTTACCACCATGCTTGATGGATGGCTCAAGTGCCATTTACACAAATGTCAGTTTTTCCAGAAACAAGTAGAATACCTTGGACACTTGCTCAACAAAGAAGGGATATAACCCCCTGACCACATTGTCATGGTTATTGACACCCCAGAAAGTTACAGGAACTGCAGGGTTGTTTGAGGAAGATGGATTATTATCATAAGTTTCTACCCACAAGTGGCTCAGATTATGCTGCTGTTAAACAAATCATAGAAGAAAGGCATTCACTACAGGTGGACAACTGTCTGTGAGCATGTTTTTACATAGCTGAAGCACCTGCTGCAGCATCTGCTGCCTTACACCCTTTTCCCCATCATGTCAACTGGTTTTAGCTGAAGATATCTCTCCATACGACTCTGGTGCAGTGGAGTGCTGGACATAGGAACAATGACAGTACTGAGGAACAGACTGCCTAAAGGTCAAAGACACTGACACCCACTCAAAAGAATGAGATAGAGAAAGAAGCTTTGATGATTATCTTTGCAATTAAGAAATTCCATATTTAGCCATTTTGGGCCAAGTTTACACTTATTACAGTCCACAGCCCATTGGTAGTGCTCTTTGGGACAAGTCCCAATTTTTGGAGCGGACAATACAATGGCTCCAGCATTAGGCATTTTACCTCAGCTCTTACAGTTAAACCATCCACAGCGTGACACACAGATGTCGATACACTATCTGCCTGCCTGTGTAACCAGACCTGGCCTGTAACTAGTTTAAGATCTCATGGTTGCACATAGATGTGGAATGATGAGATGCCTTGGATGGGATTTCCATTATGGCTGCTCAAATTGGTGCCATGACCCTATATTACACCTTGTCTTGCACTATGTGCTCCATGGATGGCCTTCATATTTTCCTAAGAGTGCCAGTCTGGAGCTCCAGGAACGGAATCCCCTCTCTCACTGGTTTTCATCATCACTGATGTTCTCCTGCTCAGCACTGATGCAAATGCTGTAGCCTCAAGTTTTACTACTCCTTCGTTGCAGGCAGTGGGGTATGTCACAGATTAAGGGTCTCATGTGTCAACGTACATACTGGCCAGGACTGAACAAGGACGTGGAGGACTTGGTATGCAGCTGTTTTGATTTCACCCGGCACACTACTACTCCACCTCAATCTTTTGTCCCCCAGCCAATCCCTCATCACCACTGGGACCACATTAATTTAAATTTCGCAG
Source organism: Schistocerca serialis cubense (assembly GCF_023864345.2). NCBI lineage: Eukaryota > Metazoa > Arthropoda > Insecta > Orthoptera > Acrididae > Schistocerca > Schistocerca serialis. The sequence continues at coordinate 342,578,180 of NC_064638.1, read as the reverse complement.
TCCTCTTTCTGGATTCCAAGTAGCTCACTGTCATAGATGCCTACTCTAACTGGTCATACGTGGTCAGCATGGTATCCACCATAGCAGGTGCACAGTTACCCAGATTATCATCATAGAAGGACTTCCCTGCACCACTGCGACAGATAATGGTCCTCAATTAATGGTGACAGCCTTCAACCAATTCTGCATTTCAAATGGCAGCAAATACCTCTTTAGTCTGCTGTTTCACCCAATCTCCAATAATGAGGCTCTCCAATAGTGAGGCAGAGTATATGGTGTGAGCATTAAACAGCAAATATTAAAAGCAGTGGGAACCATCGCCACTGTGGTTGCACTCATGACATTCCTGAGCGTGTATAGGACCACTCCCCATTCATGATTGTAGCTCAGCAGAGCTCCTCTGTGGATGGCAACTGAATACTCTCCTCTATCTCGCAGCCCCACAGCCACAGAAATTCTGCATCTGGTACATAGGGCACTATACTTTGAGCACAGCAGTGTGGACACACTCAAATGAGGTAAATGTTGCATGGATGCTGGCTATGATGGTTAACAACCTATGGCAATGCCTCATGATGGTTGGCACTTTGAGGGGTTTGGAGCACTTTTTTGTACAACCAGCTCCATCCAGACCTATCAACTGCATCTCCATTAGTTGCTGAATGAGACTTGCCAGTCCCATGACCGCATGACTTACACTTGCACCTCAGATTACCAGTGGCAGTTTACATAGATGGAAACATGAAGGTCAAGGCCTCACTGCAGCCACTGTACCCTCATCTGATGTCACCCATGCTGCTGCAACACATAATTGCTGGACATTTCCAGCTCCTCCCACCTGCCAGAGGGCTTCAGTGCTGAAACACCAATTGTGCCACATGTTCACCGCATTTCCCAAGTCGTTTCTTCCCCTACATGACCATTTCAGGAGGGAGCTGTCTGGTACCCTGCCCCAGGGGTTTTGAAAGCCCACTGGGAGACATGAACTGTAATGACAGCTAGTAAATGGCACTGCTACATCTGCAAGCACTGCTATAGCCACTGCAGCACTGGCCACAGAAGAATGCCCACCTTGCTGGCCTATCAGTGCTTACATCACTCTTTAAAGCTAGCACTGCAGTTCTGTCTTCAGCTGTGATCTTGCAGTGCCCTTGCATTGTTATCACTATACATCATTGTTTTGCTTGTAGAACTTGCCACACATTTGCTTTTCATTCTTGGATAGTCATTTGGACTTTTTATTCAATGTACTGTCTCCATTGTCCATCTTCCTCATGTAATTTTCCTCCCGTTCACATTTGGTAACTTCCTAATGACTTTGGAGAGAATAGAAAATTATTCAAAATTTTATTACTGTGTATAAGAATTAATCATGAATTGGAAAATACCTGCCAAAACAAAGAGCATGATATGTCAGTCATATTATCTGCCAATTTTGACCTATGGCTCAAAATGTTGGACCTGGATGAAGAAGGAACAGAGTAGAATACAAGCAACAAAGATGCACTTTCTATGAGGGATCCAGGGAAAGATGAGAAATTATAGGATAGGAAATGAAACAATACAAAATACACTTCAGATCGACCCCCTAAAGGAATCTATGGGGAAAAATAGGGTGAAATGATTTGGCCATATTAAAAGATGGACAAAGAAAGACTATAAAAAAGAGCTACTGAATGAACAGAATATGGAAGAAGACCAATTAGAAGACCACAAATGAGATGGGGAGACCAGCTGAAGGATGATGTGAATCAGAGATGACTAAAATGAGAGGAAATGCTGGACGCTAGAGTGTGGGAGAAAAGAGAAGACTTAAAGAAGCTTGGTGAACACCTTGCATAAGGAGAAACATTTAAGAAAGAAGAAGAAGAAAAGAAGAAGTCACTAAGTGCCGTTTAAGGAGAACAGAGGGATGAGACAAAATTTTATATCACGAAGAAGGAGCATGTGTGAATGTCCCTTGTGCAGACTGAGCTGGGGCAACCTGGAGCAAAAACAGTCCCTTGGACAGCTTCCTATGATTTTAATATTATCAGCCCCCACTAGCCACATAAGGAGATTTCAGTCATATGCTATTGCATTGGTTTTCCTTCATGAGCATGACCTGTTAGTAGCACCATACCACGATATCCATCCAGCGTTGGTAGGGTCTTTGCCTTTTTTGCTGAGGTGAATCCAAATGTTTCCATAGTTGCTTTGCTCCTTTTCTTGAGGTTGTAGTAGTACATCCAGTATTCATCCATGGTGATGAGGCAGCTAAAGAAAGCATCTGGATTGGCCTGACACAGCTGCAACATTTTCACACTGCAAGTTGGCAAGCTTTTTCAATGTGTGTGAGCAACCACAGAAACCTGTGGGCAGCAAGTTTTCTCATAGTCAAAATGTCAAGTAAGATGTTGAAAACTGATCAATGACTTATTTTTGGCTTTTTCCTCTATTGTCTTGTTTATTGGGACTACAGTCGCTTATTTGGAAGCCTATAAAATATTAATTGCATAAATTTCTTTAGGAGGGATAATTAAAAATTTATGATTAACCCTCAGGTAACTTGTAATCACATGATTTGGAACTCTCTAATGTCACACATTTCTCAACACTATTGGCACTTATGCCTATTAAATATTACAAAATCAATTTAGTGCATAACACTTAAAGAAGCTAATGGGCAACGTAACAATGCATTTGAATCTTCAGGAGATGTCATATATTTTCAATGCTTGGAATCACATACTAGCTATAGAAAGAAGAAGAGAAGTCATTTTGTTTGCACTGAATGGCTGTTTCTTGAGGTAAACATATATTTGTAATTTTCAAAAAGTATCCTGTTTTGAGGTCAGTACACTTTGTCCAACATTTCCCCATTCTCGTAATTCTAGGTGGCACTAATGTTCTGTACAAAAACAAACTCAAAATTGCAACGACAGTTCTAAGAGACACACTGAGTAAAATTGACAATCAAAAGGTGATTGTGATAGGCATGTCACATAGGCATGACCTTACAGCATATTCTGTTATAAACAAAGAGATCCAAAAGGCCAGCATGACATACAGACAGATTTGCCAAATGCTTCTTTTCTCAGCATAGATGACCTGGAAAGAAAACACTTTACAGCACATGGGGTGAATCTGAATAAAAGAGGCAAATCATTGGGTCAGAGATTTTTTCTGCTCAGGGACTGGGTGTTGTGTTGTCCTAATCATCATCATTTCATCCCCATCGATGCGCAGGTCACCGAAATGGCGTCAAATCGAAAGACCTGCACCAGGTGAACAGTCTACCCGATGGGAGGCCCTAGCCACACACATTTCATTTCATTTCATTACTCAGTCAGAGAATTGAAGTGTTCCTGGAAAGTGTTCATCATGGAAAAGAGAACTGTGACACTGTCCCATTGCCATAAGAAAAAAAGGCATGCAAAGCATTGTACACAGCCAGGGTTGTCAAAGGCTGGCAGAGTCCTTCTTTACCAGTTATCCAGAGGATGAGGAAACTGTCATTGTGTATCCATCTACACTCACAACAACTACAATAACAGCTGAGCACAATGAAGCTTCACCAGCAGAAGAAGAGGAAACAACTGTAATCCATCTGCACTCACAGCAACAATAGCAGTAGGTGACACAGAAACACCACCAAAAGAAAAAAAGGAAGCAACTGCAAGTGAAATGTGTTGTGTAACAAGCAGGTAAAAAATAGTGCCACCATTCCATCTGAAGGATTTTTTAGCTTCACGCACAAAGAGGAGGAAACCACTATGATAAGTGGAACTAAATGTTTAACAGTATTTCATCAAAATATACAACCTATAAAGAATACAGTTCAGCAACTAGAATTAGAATTGTAAAACTGGATTGCATCATTGTATTTATCACTGAACATTGGTGTTAAGGGAGACGAAATGGTATATTTTGCATTAATATCATATTTGACCTGTTCCTATAGTAGAAATTTCATGAAACACAGGGGTTCATGTAGTTATGTGAAAATAGGTATTACATTTAAAATCAGAAAGGTCCTTGTAGTGTTAAGTGAAAACAGACATTTCGAATTGTTGTTGTTGTTGTTGTGATCTTCAGTCCTAAGACTGGTTTGAAGCAGCTCTCCATGCTACTCTATCCTGTGCAAGCCTCTTCATCTCCCAGTACCTACTGCAACCTACATCCTTCTGAATCTGCTTAGTGTATTCATCTCTTGGTCTCCCTCTGCGATTTTTACCCTCCACGCTGCCCTCCAATGCTAAATTTGTGATCCCTTGATGCCTCAAAACATGTCCTACCAACCGATCCCTTCTTCTAGTCAAGTTGTGCCACAAACTTCTCTTCTCCCCAACCTATTCAATACCTCCTCATTACTTACGTGATCTACCCACCTTATCTTCAGCATCCTTCTGTAGCACCACATTTCGAAAACTTTATTCTCTTCTTGTCCAAACTGGTTATTGTCCATGTTTCACTTCCATACATGGCTACACTCCATACAAATACTTTCAGAAACGACTTCCTGACACTTAAATCTATACTCGATGTTAACAAATTTCTCTTCTTCGGAAACGATTTCCTTACCATTGCCAGTCTACATTTTATATCCTCTCTACTTCGACCATCATCAGTTATTTTACTCCCTAAATAGTGAAACTCCTTTACTACTTTAAGTGTGTCATTTCCTAATCTAATCCCCTCAGCATCACCCGATTTAATTTGACTACATTCCATTATCCTCGTTTTGCTTTTGTTGATGTTCATATTATATCCTCCTTTCACAACACTGTCCATTCCGTTCAACTACTCTTCCAAGTCCTTTGCTGTCTCTGACAGAATTACAATGTCATCGGTGAACCTCAAAGTTTTTACTTCTTCTCCATGAATTTTAATACCTACTCCGAATTTTTCTATTGTTTCCTTTACTTACATTTCGAATTATTTGCAGTTTAAATATCAGAAAAGAGCATGTCAAAAAAATTAATTGTATTTTGTTTCTATAGGTCCCCTAGTGGTACTATGGGCACATTTTATCAAAACTCAGTCAGATCTTGGACAAGGTATCTAGTCCAAAAATTAACATTCTCATATGTGGGTACTTAAATACCATCACAATGAAATCATGAATATTTAAAATAATTATAAATAGTAACTTAATGTTCATAAACAGTGCAAATGTAGCAATTTTGTGATATGATTAGAAAAGTGGAACTAACTGAAATACTGTAAGAGGAATGTTTATATTAATAAGAAGTATTGCAGAAACCTATGACTACATCCACACAATGTATATTATTCTATTGATGAATAAATAAATCAGTGAATTGATGCCTTAGATTGTGCACAATTCTAAAAGACCTGAAAAATATCCATTTACAGCTGACATAACACCAACTTTACGCTGAAAATGTGTTTCAGCAACAAATTACTTCAAATATGGTAATCAACTTTTACTGCAATTCTCCGATTGGTGCGGGGGAAACTGTCCTCTGTGCTTTCACTTTTCACTCATCTGGTGTAGAAGTCTTGTGTAGCATTGATTTCACCTTTTCTTTGCTTTCCAACCATCCGCTTCCTTCCTTCCTTACCTGTCTCCACTGGTGAAGTGACAGATCCATGTCTCACCTACAGTTACAGATTAGTACACAGAATCAGATAAATTCTTGAAGTTCATTCTTCATGTAAAATGTAGATCACTGCATACTTCCTTTAGCTATGCCTATCGTGTCAGCTGTCTCATAGTCCTTAATAACTACTTGTCCAGCAGCATGTTATGCAGTTTTTCAGCTTTTCATCTGTGGTTGCAGCTTTAGGACATGCTACATATGAATGTTCTTTTTAAAAATTAAGGAAGGTGAAATGTTTTGTTTAAAATGAAGAAATAAAAATAGATTAGAAAAACATTTCCTGCACCTTTGAAAGATACTTAAAATCACCCTCAGTAAATGAGATGCTGATTTGGAATTTAAAGTTTAGTGTTTAACTTAGAGTCCTATAATTTTGTCTGGTGTATTATGTAGGCTGTACAGCCTGCTGTTATGTGGCTTTAACACATTTATGTTATATGTTTACAAAGATGTAAAGAAGTTACAACAATTTCAGTCTCAAAAATTTTTCCTCAGAGAATCCTTCAAATATCAGGTAAGAGAATTTGCATCCCCAATTGCCACCTCATTTACTGTAGATGATTTTGAAAATCATTCAAAGATGCATCAAATGTTTCTCTAATTTATTTAATTTAATTCTTGTCAGACATATCACTTCACAAAATAATTTCTTTCTTTTTTTTTTTTTCAAAAATTTATTTTCATGTTTTGCTAAGAAATCTGTTCTTGAAACGTATTAAATATAATACTTGATTTGAAACAAGCCATTTTATAAATCAAATATCATACCAATCCAATTTCCTGAGTGCAAAATAACTACACCTGGAAGAGCCAATCTTTTTGGCACCTCATTTGCTTTCACAGTATCTTCCATTAAAAAATGTTCTCAATTCAGTACTCGATTCAAAGCCATTTTTACAGTTAAATATCACACAAATGCAACTTTTAATGCATGAAACAGCTAAGCCTTGAAGAGATGAACTATTTGACACTTCATTTACATAAGCAGCAGCAGCTTTTTGTGAAATATTTCAATGTTCACTCAAATCACTAACTAAACTTTTCATAATTACCATAATTTCTTTCAGGCAATTTTTTTATTGCAAACTATTTGATACTCTATTTGTTCAATTCCCACTGTTTGTCTGGCTATGAAAATTTGGACAAGAATCCATAGTGCAATTTTCCCTCAAATTTTTCTTAATTACCCAAATTATTTTCAAGCAGATTAAATGTTCTTTTGCAAAGCTAGATTTCATGCTGCTCAATTTGGTACCTCATTTTTCCACTTCTTATTCTTTGTTTGGCTAGGAAAATTCAAACAAAAACCTTTTGTGTAGTTTACAGGGAGACATGTTTTTGTTATACTCAAGGAGTTACCCAATGAAGCCACATCTGAATCATCACCAATTCCTTAACTATAGGGAACAAAGAAGCAAACTCCTCATAAAGCTTCATCAACTTTGGGTAAATTTCTGCTATGAGTAACTTGTCTGAAATAAAGATTTTTATGACAGCACAATATTACAGTTCATCTTCTTGATACATGTGCAGCATAAGTACTTCAAAGAGTGATAGAAACAAAATTATCCCACCAATCAACTGGACACAAGTCCTGCATTATTGTGCAACATGTACCAACACATAGGTAACAATAAATTTATTAATATAAATGCATTTTTTGGAGAAGCTGAGAAATTATCTGTCTTTCTTAATATCAATAAACTAAAGTAAGAATGGCAAGTTCAGCAAGGAAACCCAGATTTCAGGAAAAGTTTCAAACAGCCTCTTCTATTATAAAACAAAATAAATGCATACTGCATTCAGTGTTGTGACAGCACATGGTAAAGGAGTAAGTCTATAAACAGTTTGCAAAGTGAAAAATAAAGTTTCAGAAGCTTTGGATGAACTAAAATTTGTCTGATTAAGGATTGCATCGAGAGTCTAACATCACCAGTACTTAACATTATAAATAAATCATTCAATCAGGTTTGATTTGCTGTGTTTTGCAAAAATAATAGCAACTATTTAAATGACTGAATTTATGAGCTATTTCAGTAAATAAAATCCACTTTACAATGACCAATTTGGGATCCCATTAGGGAAAGACACTGAACTGGCAACAGTATACCTCACTAAACATGTCCAAAAAGCATTGGACAAATGGGACTGTTTGACAGATATATTCCTTGGTCTTGGATCACAAAATACTTTAAGTAAGTTAGAAGGACTGGAAATAAAGGGGGCAGGATGGAAAAATGGGTCCAATCATACCTAGAAAATTAAACATATAGCAAGTACATCTAACTGTATTGAAAAACGTAATTCTGACCCTAATACAGGAGTGGCACAGTGTAATCTGCTAGGTCCAGTTCTCTTCCTACTTTACATTAATGGCTTCCCACAAAGCATCAGGGATGGGCAAAAAATATTGTCTGCAAATAACTCGAATGTACTGATCACTGACAAGCCACCACAAATATTAAGAGAGAAATCTGAAGAAACACTTAGCACTGTGTATAACTCAGCAGTAAACAATAAAATTACACTTAATACAAAGAAAATGAGCACTCTGATGTTACTCATAAACAAAAAAACAAATTTTAAGAACTGAAAATAAATAATGAATTCATATAATGTAAGGAAAGCACAAAATTTCTTGGAATGCATGTTGACTATCAATTAAAGTGGGAAGTAAATGCAAAAATACTTAATAATGGAATCACTACAGTACGTTATGCACTTCAAATTTAACATAAAAAAATACTGACTGCTGTGTTGAAATTTATTTAGTACATGGTTATGAAACTTGAAATAGCTATAACTTACGTCTAGAGAGAAAAACAAAATTAGAACTGAGAAAAGTTTATTGTACCATGCCATCAAATTATATAGAAAATTAACACAGTTTGTAAAGGACATGGACACTATCTGCTCTTTCAAAAGAGAACTACAAAATATTTACTAAATAAATTTTTATATGATAATGAAGTATCTGAATTGAAACAGATTACTTAATCTAAGAAGTTCTGTGTTATAATATATATATGGAAATAATATGAATTTAAGACTAAAAACAAATGTAATTATATTAAAAGAAAATTTATTGTCAATTTTTGTGTAAGAAATTATTTTTAAGCTGTTAATTTTTCAATGTTTTTAATGATGACATGTTTACAGGATTAATAAAGAAATCAATCAGTCAATAAATGGTGTCATATTTAGGATGAATTTTTATTGTACAAAAACAATTGTTCATAGTAAATCATCTTTGTTTCAGAAGCCAACTAGTATGTATAATTTATTAGCATAAGAAAATTATAGAAAAAGTGAGTCTTACTAAGTTGTTCAATAGAGCCTTTAGAACTTACAAAAATAACTTATAGTAAATAGTCATTGGTTAACCTAATGTAAGTCACTATAATGTGTTTCTCTGAACCAGAGGATCTGAAATATTGGTAATATCCAAAATGGACCTTTCACTCTCTGACTAGGCATATACTTCTTTTGAAACTTCCTGATGAACTGAAACTGTGTGCTGGAGTTGAATGTGTACCCTGAACTCTGCCATCCATAGACAATACTCTTACTGACTTGACAAGGTCATGGTTGAAATCCCTGTTTGTGATAATGCATCAGACTTCATCTTCCTTTTTTTCAGCTTATATAATAAATAAAAATAAATATCATTGGTACTGACCTGAAATGAAATATTTTAGTAATGCTTTCAGTATATTTATTGTTTACAAACAATGTCTGTTTTAATATTTCATCTTGTCAGACCTAATGCTTTAGGAGACTTAACATGTATTAATTGCACTGTTGAATACATTTTATTGAATATTTCCAGCCCCCTGTGGCCAAGGAACCATGGGATGGTGTAAGAGATGCTTTAGCAGCTGGCTCAATGTGTGTCCAATTGGATACTGGAGCTGATAGAGGACAGGAAGACTGCCTGTTTCTGAATGTATATACACCTGAGGTAAGATTGTTAGGTCAGCTTCAGCAAAATTTAATTATTTATCTTAAGCATTTTTGACAGTAAGGTCTACTGTATATATTTGGATGAGGGTAACTGAATTGTTTGTTTTGTCATGTGAACATATTTGAAGAACTATGGTACCTGCAGTTTACATTGATCTATAACAACCAAATAAACAACATTTCAGGATGTTGGTTGAAGTTCTTTTGAGAACTGTCAGTCCAATAATAACACTTCAGTCCTAACAAAATGTACACTGGTGATGTGCAGCTACTTACAGTATAAAAAAGACACTACTGTAAGCACTTAGTCAACAAGTGTGAGTAATATTCTAAAGAATATTTCTAAATATTTGAAGTGAATCGTTAATGGTCACAATAAATTACATTTTTATTGTTGTCTTCTCCTTAACATCAGTTTTCTGATCACTGCTTGGTCACAAACAAACTGAGAATGAGACTCCATGTATATGAATATAATCATGGGTTGATTGACCATCTGTGACAGTTTATCACTTGCGTTTAGTTATCAATATGTTATGATCTTACAAATTCTGGAATTCGGTTTAACAGTCGTTTCTCTGTGTTGTGCCAAGTATGGTGAAAATGCGCTACACGCAAAAATACAAGAAGAAATGGGAGAATAAGCTCAAATTTAAAGGATGGCTGACACCAGTTCCTGGAAATCATTCTAAATCAAGAATCAAGAAGTTTATTCACCATAGATCATTTTAAAATGATATTGGCTTTGTCATACAGGATGTACTAGTACATACAGAATAAAGAAAATAAACAAATATTAGTACATTATAGAATACATTTCAAGCACAACAGTGTACCAAATTACACCAGGATAGCTTCTAAAAGTTAATGCAATAAGCTATACCATAATATAACATAATATACTATTGTATTGTTTATTGTATACACTATGTAATTACACATGATTAACCACAGCACACAATAATAAATTTAACTACAGACAACTTTTAAATACTCCTCCACAGGCATCTCAAAGAACTCTTTAATGTCATAGAATGGATGATCTGACAGCCAGCTGTACCACTTAGTTTTTAAAACAATTGTATCCATAGACTGAATATGAAAGGCAGTTTATTGAACATTTTGAGTGGGTTTACTTTGTGGGAATTTCCTGTTCTTGCTAATCTGTGGCACGGTATGTCTAAATTACCCTTAGCCCTGGTGTTGTGTTCATGTATTTCCTCTCTGGCAATAAATTCTGAAATATTATTTTTAATATAGAGTACAGACACACAGATGTATAAGTTTATAACTGTGAGTATTCTGAGTCTGGAAAAAAGAGGACAACAGTGCTCCCTATGACCTCTTTTACATATTATGCATATGAGTTTTTTTGTCATTTCAAGAAGTTCTTGATGTAAGGGGAGTGCCCCCATGTAATCAAAACATATGAACTATGTGACTGGAATAGCCCAAGGTATGTCACCCTAAGGTACTCCAAGCACACTACCTCCCTTAGTTTCAAGGCAAGGTATGCCACCGTAGATATTATTTCAGATACATGATTGACATGTTCCTCCCAATAGAGTTTACAGTCAATGTGATTACCTAAGAGTTTTACCACCTTATTTCCTACTTCATTTGATGTTCCCACTAAAAGTTGTTGGGCTTTATCTGGATTGCACTGGAGCTTATTGGCTGCAAACCAGTCAAGGGCCTTATCAAGAGTTTCTTTTGTTAGTTTATTCAGGTGTGAAATGTTCTGATGTGTGGAAAGTATGTTGTATCATCAGAATAACACACGACAGGGTGGGCTATGTTTTTAGGTAAATCATTAATAGCTACAATGAAGAATAAGGGACCGAGGATAGACCCTTGTGGTACACCTGTGCTGATTTCCACTATGCAAGAATTTACATTTCTGACTGAAACGAATTGTTTTCTGTTACTTAAATAAGGATGTATCACAGCTAAAGTGCTCCCTTTCACCCCATAAAACTCTAGTTTCCCCAGCAGTACATCAACAGGAATGCAATCAAAAGCTTTGCTTAGGTCACATAACACCAGTGATACCATTTTATCGTTTTCAACAGCTGTTAAGGTTTGGTCAATGATTTCCAAGATGGCCCCTGTTGTGTTTTTTTTCCCTTTGTGAAAACCAAACTGGTTGCTACATAGGATATTGTGTTTTTCAAAAAGCTACTTATTTGTGTGTGTATCAGTGTCTCGAATATCTTTGAGAATATTGGAATAATGGAGACTGGTCTGTATATTTGGGGAAGATGTTTGGGACCACTTTTGATACCTTAAGCGCATCTGGAAAAACTCCAAATTCTACACATTTATTAAAAATAAAAGCTAATGGTTTGGCATTTTAGTGTATTGTCTTTTTAATTATGTTATTTGATAACCAATAACAGTCCATACTTTTAGAACCTGAAAATTTGGATACAGCTTTTATAACATCAGCAGCTGTGACAGCCCTCCATTGAAATACCAGGTTAACAGGCAGTGGTGTACCAACAAGGTCCATTGTCCTCTAATTTCTGATAGCTCTTCTGTAAACGAGTTCAGACTTTTCTTTTTCATTTTGCTTGGATACCTAATATATATGTATATTTTACTGGTGAGCAAGGATAGCATAAATCTGTGCACTTTTTAAAGAAGCTATCAAAGGTAATTTCGGCTTCCTTTTTTCCAGATTGACAATTATATATAAAGTCCCAATCCGCACTTTCTAATCTATCAACAAACATACTTATGTAATCTTCCTTTTGTCCTCGTACCGTTACTACTTTAGGTTCTTCAGTTTTAACTGGCTGCCTCTTACAGAGTGTAGGGAGTAGTGGCTCACGATCTGCAAGTCCACTTCCTGGATGTCTGACTGTAAAATCTTCCCTATGGAAATTCACAACAATATTGTCTATGCAGGCATTCTTACAGGTGGCATGGTTATTTGTACAATAGAGGTCTAATGATCTTAGCATATTCAAAAATGTCAAAGCAACTGACCTCTGTGTGTTTAACATTTCTATGTTGAAATCACCACATACAGCAATTCTTGTTTTACTCTTCAATATCTTTTTAACTATTAATTCACATTTTTCAATAAACAAATTTACATCACCATCTTGTGACCTATATAGACTAACTGCCACTAAATTTTCATACACTAGTTTTACACAACTAAACTCCCCTTCTAGTTCTGAGAAGTACATAGATACATCAATTCTGGAAAACTTTATTCCTTCTTTCATAAAAATTTCAGCACCACCATTCTTTCTCTGATTTGTACATATCATGTCTCCCACAACATACCATTGGGGAACAAACATATTTACTTGTTCTTGGGTTAACCAGTGTGCAGATACATATATAGCATCTACATGCTCAGTGTTACATAAATGTTCTAATTCTAAAATCTTATTTTTAATACAACATATTTTTTTTAACTTGTAGAAAAGTAAGTAGTTTGTTTCTGTCTGTATTCCTCTGAGAGCAATTTGACTCTATATTCGAAATTGTAGGTTCAGTTAATGTCTTTAATCTTGATGCACTGTGATCATCTGTGTTACGATAGTCACATACCTGTTCATCCACTTGATGAATTGGTTTGTTAACTGCTTTCTTCTGTGAAACCACCACTGATCCCACCAAAAATCCTGGTCCATTGGTTGTGGTTTCTTTCATCAGGTTGACTGCAGTATTCCACCTGTTGGTATTCTAATTCCTTGAGCTTGAGTTGCCATTCTTCTTTTTGCAAGTAGTCCTCTCTTCTTATATGGTGTCTTCTTTCCTGCCATATCATTTGCTGCTTCTTCTAACTTTTGCACTGATCTCAAGGGTATATTTATTTCTTGAGTAATTGTCCTCTCCACACATACAGAATTCACTTTTAAGGATTCTGTTGTTATTTGTGCTGGAGTTGTGTCAGTAACAATTCTCACTGATTCTTTGTGTGAGACTGCAGTATCCTTCCATTTAAGGTTTGTTTCCACTGATTCATAAATACTTGTGGCAATTAGTTCTTTACCAGTTGCATTTAGGTGCTGTCTATGTGCTGTATATAGCTCCTTGTTACTAGGAATATTAACAAAACAAGTGTTATGGAAGCCTTTCACCTTTTTTTTTTTTTTTTTTTTTTGATTGAATTTCTTGGTTTACACAAGACCATTCAGGCAGGTCTGTGTGGTACACCAACTACAATCACATCTGTATTTTGCAATGCAGACAAGGCTTTATGTAGTGAAGGAATTGTCAAGTTGGCTTCTTTCTTTGCTACGTCATTGCTCCTGCCCAAATAACTGCAAAATCTTCATTTGTCAGATTATGCAGGTCATTGCGTTTTTTAAAATATTACACTAGTGGGGGCACCTGGTATCACTTTCCCTTCAACATCATATTTATTTGAAGCTAAGTTTAAAATGTTTCTTGCACAGACTCTGCCATGGCTATCAGAGGCAATGAATATTTTGCATCTCCTACTCACTGAGTCACTCTCAGGAGCAAAGGTTTCCATTTTCATTGCTGCACCCTTAGATTGCTCTCCTTTTTGAACTGCGTTCTGTGTTGTGGTATCCACACTGTGTTGTGAATCATGTTTTATGTTGGATGCCTCAAATCTGTAGTAAATACACATTTCTTCTTTGACTGATTCTTACTTCTGTAGTTCGTTTGTTAGTACACGTATAATTGTTTTCAAATACTTAAGTTCCTTTCTTACTATTCTGAGCTCATTCTTTAACTTTTCTCACAAACATGTTGTTAACAGGTCTGTTTTTATTTTGTCCATATCGTCATGTTCTGTACGAAAACAATCACTACATTTCCAGCTTTTCACTCTATTCATTGTATTTACATATGAGTAATTGAATTCCCCTTACACTTTGCACAACTCATGCCTTTTCTTGTTGTTTTGTTACAGGAAAATGGTTTATTCCACGCTTCCTCACTTATTTCGTAAATAGTAAACAGATTTTCCGAACTGCTCATGGCCGTTGTGCACAAGTTAGTAACAAAACAAAATATGTCCCTGTTCTTTAAACAGATTACATGACTTTAAATCCTTGTGTCTTCACAATTATATAACTCTTTTTGCACGTTTTTGTGGCCAGAAAACTTTAGCTTGGCTTGATGAATTGCACCAAAAAATAATCCCATACAGCATTGTGGAGTGAAAGTAAGAAAAGTGTGGCAACCCTTTCGTTTTTATATCCCCTATGTCTGACAGAATTGGCATAGCAAATAGAGATTTGTTTAGATGCTTCAGCAGTTCTGTGGTGTGCTCCTCCCTGTTGAATTTATTATCAAGCTGTAATCCCAGGAATTTAACACTGTCCACTTCTTCTATCTGCTTGTCATCATATTTTAGGTATATACTTGTGGGACACCCCTTACAAGTTCGAAACTGCATGTAGCGTGTTTTTTCAAAGTTTGGTGACAAAGAATTGGCTAGGAACCAGTGATTAATATCCACAAATATTTTATTAGCTGACCTTTCTAAGACTACACTTGATTTGCTATATATTGCAATGTTTATATCATCAATAATGCAGTGTTTGTGTCATTGGCAACAGAACACTTCATAATAGGAAGGAACCTCCATGGTATACAGTCATTGTAAATCAACTTCTAATGAAACAGTGATTGCTGCATAATAGATGTAAAACAAAGCATAGGGCTATAGATAGAGGGATACTGAATGAAACGTGTTTGGCTGTCAAGAAAGAAATGCATGATGTCTTCAATGACTACTGTAGCAGAATATTGTCAAGTGGTCTTTCACAGAACCCAAAGAATTCTGATCATATATAATGGCTGAAAGTGGCACCAAAGTTAGCATCCAGACTCTAACGAATGAAACAGGAACTGAAATTGAGGGTAGCAGAGTAAAAGCTGAAAGCTTAACTCTGTTTTTAAATGTTCCTTTACAAAGGAAAATCCAGAATTGTCCCATTATAATCCTTGTACCACTGAAAAGATGAGTGATATAAGTATTAGTGTCCGTGGTGATGAGAAACATCTGAAATCGTTAAAACTGAACAAAGCTCCAGACCCCTATGGAATCCTTGTCAGATTCTAAACTTAAAGTGTGGCTGAGTTAGCCCGTTTCCTAACTATAATCTATCATAGATCCCTTGAACAATAAACCACGCTCAGTTCTTGGAAAAAGGCACAGGTCACACCTGTCTACAGGAATGGAAGTGGAAGTGATCCACAAAACTACTGTCCAATATCCTTGACATTTATTTGCTGTAGAATCTTAGAACATATTATGATCTCAAACGTAATGAGATATCTTGAACAGAATGACTTTCTCAAAGCCAGGCAGCATGGATTTTGAAAACATTGATCATGTGAAGCCCAACTCGCACTTCTCTTACATAATATACTGAAAGCATTGGATCAAGGCAAGCAGGTAAAGGCACTATTTCTTGATTTCCGAAAAGCATTTGACTCAGTACCACACCTTTGCTTATTGTCAAAAGTGTGATCATATATGGTATCATGTGAATTCTGTGACTGGATTGAGGACTCTTTGGTATGGAGGACACAGCATGTTATCTTGGGTGAAGAGTCGTGATCAGATGTAGAAGTAACTTTGAGTGCACCCCAGTGATGTGTGTTGGGCCCTTGCTATTCATGTTGTATATTAATGACCTTCCACACAGTACTAATAAATAGAGACCATATTATATGCATGTTGCATGTTACATATGCATTTGCATATTTGGCCCCTTTTCACCCATTATTGCATACTTTAACTAAAAACTAGTGATGACACATATTTTCACTTCATGTTTACAACACTTTAAAAATTTTGACGGGCAGTCTCAAGCTCAATCTAGGTTTGATGCCTCACAGATTGACTGGAAACTAGAACTGCATGCAGTTGCTAACTGGGAGGCCATTGCCTAGAAAAATCCATACAGAAAAGGAACAGGAACAGGCAGACAGAGTCAATGGTCCTGTGCCCGCGCCACTTGTTAATCCCCTCTGCTGTCATACCATACACACTGGCAACAACTAAACTAAGCAAGCTTTTAGTCACATGTCCATTGTTTCAGTTTAGCTTTCTATTTACCTGTACACAGGTTAACATGTTTACGACGTGTAGTGTGTAACATGTTGTGCACCATGCTGACCATCCTGCAACATTTACACATGATGGAACTGTTTTATATTGTTGAGTTTGTGAGAAAAGCGTTTCATGCAACAAAAAGTTTCAAATAGACCAGCATGTCAAAACAAGTCTTCACATCACACGAATGCAGAAGAAAGGACCACGACAACAACTTCTGAAAACAGCGAGTTGCAGTAGCAGCGATTTGTCCATAGGTAACCAAAATAGTTGGTTTAACGTGGATCTATATGAAGCATTCATTGCATGCAATATTCCTCTCCACAAACAAACAAACCTTATCCTCAAATGCTTCCTGTGAAAATATTACTTAAATCAAAATATTTCAGATGAATCAACATTGCATTAAAATTACGTACCAACAATTTACATAAATATTCTGGAAGAAATACACAATGAACTCAAGGACAGCATTATCTGGATTTCAGCTGACAAAACTGCAGACACTTGTGGCCATTACACTGTAAGTTTAATTGTTGGTGCTCTAAAAGAAGAGCTTTCTTCCTCTTATTTAGCAGCCTGCAGAGAACTTGGAAAAGTAAATCATTCTACGATCACCAGATTTGTGAATGAGGGTATTAGAAAAATATTTACAGAATATTCTGCACATGAAAGGGTGTTTGTGTTTATTTCACATGCTGGTCCCTATGTGATCAAAGCAGGAAAACCCCTCTGACTATTTTATCCTAATTTGATTCATGCCCAATTGATGCCTTAACCTTGGGCTATTGTGCCATTGCTGCCATGTATTCCATTGTCAATGTTTTCTCGTTAAAGTGGCTTCAGTTTATTTGGTTAGCTTTCTCAGTTTGTTTTCTGAATTGTATGCAACAATGTGTCGAATGTTGTAAAAATTACGTGTGTCTGCTGGTATTACAGTTGGAAGTTTTGTTCGAGCTGTCAATGTGCAGAGGAAAATGTACTAAAACGTTAATTATACCTGCTCATTGTTTTTTTAGTTTTTATGGATGCATGTTAAATGTTACTTTGATACACTGACATCTGAATGTGTTTATTCAGTTCAGTTCTTTGATGTTTTGTTCCAATTCAAAGGGTATATCAGACGAAGAAATTTCCAAACTGCTCGAAGAAGGTGATGATAAAGTCCATCCAGACTTTTCAGACTTGGAGAAAAGTAAAGTAGATTTGAGTGATGAAGACACTGAATAGAACCATGCCAGTGAATCTGAACTTGAAGGTGAGGATGGTGATGATCCAAAGAGACAGCAGATGTATGAGTATCCTCTATTGAAAATACAGTTTCACGTTGGTGTAAAAGTGAGTGTGCTAAAACATTAAAAAGCAACAGAAAAAACATTGTGCAAATTCCACCAGATCCAAAGAGATATGTGATGGGTATGACTGATAAAGTTAGTGCTTTTTTTGAAAGTAATTGACCTTGACTTTATTGATGAAATCATAAACTATACCAATACCTATATAAATAAACAGTGAGATACACATCAATTCTCACACAAAAGAGGAAATAAAGCGATGAAATAATGGCTGTGTTCAGGATTTTTTTTTTTTAAGAAGAAGAAAATGCCTTCATGCTAACGTACTGGAACTCTGGGCAGCAGACAGAACAGGAATGCTACTGCTTAGGACTGCAGTGCATTACAATAATAGGTTTCTGTTTTTTCTAAGTTGTATGCAATTTGTTGATATGGGAATGAGGAGTGGCAGGAGAAGAACTGATACGTTAGCTGCAATTAGTATTGGATCTTTTTGCTGCTAACTGTCAATATTCTTACAGTCTGGTCAATTCACCACGATAGATGAAATGCTTCACCCCTCCGGAGACTGCTGTAGATAGATTCAGTACATACCAGCTAAATACAGGACAAAAAGGTTTTCTCTGTGTGATGCAAAAACGTTTTATTGAAGTAATCTGGAGGTTTATTGCAGCATTCAACCAAAGGACAATATCAGGTGTCTAATACTCCTAAGGACATAGTGAAAAGTTATGTGGTGCCTATAGAAAATTCTAACAGGAACCTTACAGCTGAAAATTGGTACAATAGCTACCTCCTTTCTGAATATTTGCTGCAGAAGATTATCACTTGCATTGGTACAATGGAACAGATGTCAAATTCTTCCATAATTTCTCCGAACCAAAACAAAAGAAACTGGAAGTGCAATGTTTGGATTTCAGTAGGATAAGAACTTAGTTTCATATGTTCCTTATGAAAACTGTGCTATCACACTTTTGTCTGCTGTGCATGACGTGGCGACAGTGGATGAAGAAACACACAAACCTGAAAACATAATTGAGTACAATATGACAAAAGATGGAGTTGATGTTGTAGCTGAAATGTGTACCTGATACTCCATTTTAAGAATTGCAAGGAGATGGCCATTGGTTACCTTTTTATTTTTCTGAAAATTGCTGTATTTACTTCGCAAACAAATTGTCTGTGAAAGGTGTAACAAAAGTGAACATATGTCAAAAATCTGGCTAAATTATTATTTAAAGAATTAAAAGAGCAAAAGTTTTCATTATCAATGTTGAAGATAGTGAATATGAACTGGTTTTTTTTTCAGTAAATATAATAATTTGTTTAAGACAAGTTTGTTTTTACTGACAAATGACCATGTTGTAAATTATACAATGTGCGCCTGCTCATGTGATGACAGTGAGTCCTCCTGCCGGAGTGTTAACATCGGACTCTGATTTGACAACAGACTACACTGTCATTGTCTTACTTTGATGATGCCATTTGTTTTCCTGTCTTCATACCCTTTTTTTTAAAGAAAAATATGGCTTCAGAAAGTCTAATGTAGTCAGTAAAATGCCTGTTCTCTTATATTTTAGTCCATTGATGAGTTGCCTTTTCCTGGCATTTTCAGTTTAATTGTTGCTCTTCTGGAACCTTAAGGAGCAATCAAAAGGTCTCCATTTGAGGACTTTGGTGCAGCATATGTGCAGTGAGGTATGACTCTGACATGCAGGAAAGGGATTGGTGTGGCATTCGTGTCTTTCTGAAGTGCATACAGTAAATGTGGAAATGTGAACTATGGCAACATTATTACCAAATGTGTCCAACAGGATCAGTGTGCTGATATTTTTTTCTTGGCGGCCAAAGGATAAACACTGGTAGACTTCCACTGGAGCATGAAGAATGTGTATGGGGAAACACATCTGTCAAAAACTACCACTGTGCAATGGTGCGCCGAAGAGTGCTGGTGCTTCATAGTAATGTGTGTCCCCGTATCACAAATGTTGTAACACAGAAGTTATGCCAACTCATGTGGAAGACGCTCAAACATCCATCATGTAGCCCTAATCTTCTCACAGGCTGTTAATATGCCTTTGGCCTCTTATATAATGCCTTGAAGGGTCAGTGATTCCTGTTGGATGAGGGTATGCAGCACGCAGTTATGGACTTTTTCATGCAGCAAGACATGACATTTCACTAAATGACTGTCTTCTACCTGGTGCATCAATGGGATGATTGCTTCAGTGCTCATAGGGATTTTGTCTTATTGGCATACCAATTCTGCACGGTATGCCCTCGAACAGAAACTTTACGATCGGCTCTACTATTATTTCTTTTGTACCAGTGGTTGGTCTTGTCTGTCATAGGGTTTTTCAGCTACTGGGGTAATGTTATTGAATTTACTGATGCCTGGTTACATTGTTTAATTTTTATGATTAGTCTTTATACTTTGTGGAAATAAATTTTAAACTGATTTTACAGTTACCAACTGGAACAACCACCCTGAGACCAGTGATGGTATTCATACATGGAGGAGGTTTTGTAAATGGGGCAGGAATAACGTATGGTCCTGACTACTTTGTGGAAGCTGGAGTTGTTGCTGTGACTATTAATTATCGCCTGGGTCCATTAGGTATGTGAACCAAACTCAGGTATTTTACCTATGTCACACTTAATGATAATTGATTTATGAGTATATCATTCTGTTCAATATCTGTTGGTATGGTCAGGAAGTACATTTGCTTTATTCGTTACTGGGGCATAACTTGACATAATGCTGAAAGTGAATGTTTCTGTCAGATCTCTTGGTCAATTATTTACTTTTTAGCATACAGCATCACTGAGAATTACAAGTAGACATTTTTAGCAGCTTTTTTGTCACCTTTCTGCTTTAGTTTCTCCAATATTTAACAATAAAATGGCTTCAGCATCAGGAAGACACTAACTGTCTATCACTTTCTGTGGACTAATGCTTAGAAAGAAAAAGAGAGGGTAAGAGAGAAAGAGAGAGAGAGAGAAAGAGAGAGAGAGAGAGATAGAGAGAGAAGTAAAAACAGAAAGAGAATATGTCTGACAAGCATTTATTGTGTTCACAAATTGATAGTTCAATAGGAAGTTGATTATCACATAGTGTGTAATTATGGTTGTCACTCCATTACTGTATGCAGCCAGAGTCATGTCCACAAAAATTTACACCTACAATTATATGAATATACTGTAAACTACTGTGGGCGCATGGCAGAGGGTAGTTAGCATTGTACAACACATAATGCTTTCTTTCTGCTCCAACCGCATATGGAATGTAGGAAGAATGGCTGCTTCAAGACCATTCACAGTATTCTATGACAAGACACATAATTGGTTTCAGTTCCCTTTGTAGACTGCCTGCATTTTCCTGTCTCCTGTAATGAAATTGAAGTCTACCACACTGAGAAATGAAAACTGCGTATTTGTCTTGGCAAATTAGAAACTCCAAGCCCCTGAGATGGAAACTGAAGAAGCATGTGAGATTGTTTGGGAAACACTCAATATCAGGAATGAGCATAACATTATATTTGGATTCTTCTACTCACCAACAGACTCACCTCCTGAAGTAACCAGCAACTTTAGAGAAAACCTCATTTCACTGGTACAGAATGATTATAATTAAAGTTAAACTTTGAAACTGCTGTAGAAATAACAGCACTGGTCAGAATTATGTCAAATTGCAACATAATATTATCAGAAAAGGGAGAAAACGTATGGCAGAAGAAAGATAAATAGTTACAAAATGTAGCAATAGATGGCACTGTAAGCATCATAATTTAACAGTGGTCAACTACAAATGACAAATGAATCATACAACAATGCCTAAGGTGTATGTCTGACATTAAACAAACTGTACTGCTCAGTGCACATGGGTGTACAGGTGTGATGCTATCAGTTACATAAGCCCATCCACCATGACAACATCGTTTCACATCAGATGGGAAAAATCGGTTTCTAATTGTCCTGAGGCTAAAAACCACATAAAAAGACATCTGTCAAAATGAAATTGGATTATTAACTTCCGTATGACTGGTGCAAAACATGTTCAATATGCTGTCCACTGTTTTCTGCAACAAGTTGAAATTGAGAAACAGCATGTTCCACAAATTATTGACGTGTTTCTGGGGTCATGTTCAGAAGTGTTGTGCAATGCGTGTCTTCAATGTAGCTAAGTTTGCAGTTGGAACACTGAACACAACATCTTTCAGATAGCCCCACAGCCAGAAGTCACACACATTAATATCAGGTGATCAGGATGGCCAGGCTATAGGGAAATGATGACTGATAATTCTAGCATTTCTGAAATGATGCCTCAGCAGCTGCTTAACTGGATTTGCAATGTGCAGAAGTGTACCTTCTTGCAGAAAATGACCACATTTATGCTGTTGGAGAGGTGGAATGTCATGATTGTGCAAAAGATGCTCACAGTGCTTACCAGTAATGGTATAGGTAACAGAACTGGAAGCACCTGTCTTTTTGAAAAAATATGTCCCTATGATAAATGATGCCATAAACCCGCACCACACAGTGACCTTCTCAGGATGAAGTGATACTGGTTGATTTATGAGTGGATTTTCCATGGGCCATATTTGACTATTCTGTATATTGACTATCCTGTCAGATGGAAGTGGGCTTCGTCTGTCCACAAACTGTTCCATGGCCAATCATTGTCTACTTCCATGCAAGCAAGAATTTCTAAAGCAAAGATCTCTCTTGCTGGCAGGTCAACAGAAAGAAACTTGTGCACATGGGTAATTTTGAATGGATAGCAAAAAAGGAAGTTTTGTAGGATTTTATGCACCATGCTGATGGGTATGTCCAGTGTTCTGGCAATTCTCCGTGCACTATACGTTTGCACACCACCACTTGTCTCCCCCTGCACTGCTGTGTCCATTGCTTCCACTGACATTAAATCAATATTTTCCTCCCTCTACCAGGTTGCATATCAAAAGAACCTGTCTTTTTGAATTTCTGAATCATTTTCTCCACACCAACGACAGTCGTCAGACCAATGACTTTTTTAAACCTTTCAGCATCATGAAATTCTGTAGAGCAACGTATGCACAGTCATCATACTTGTGATACAGCTTTACAAGCAGAACATGATCCTACATAGAGATAGTAATGGCAAATGTGACAGACGCAAAAGGAAGAAAAGCTGTGTACCCTGCGTATTTATACGAACTTTAATGGATCATGCACATGACAGGTGTTTTCATTTATGTACTCTGACACATACAGCACCATCTATTGACCAATTTTCACACTATTTTTTTTCTTCTGCCATACATTTTCCCCCTATTCCTATAATATTCCATTGCAATTTGATGTTATTCTGACCAGTGGTGTTATTTCTACAGCATTTTGAAAGTTTAACTTTAATTATAATCACCCTGTGTGTAAGTCCCTCAGTCATACTGTAATTACAGGATGAGAATTTAATCATAAAGCAGTCAGGTGGGATCAATACGGTTTTGTTAGTGTTGGGCTTGATGAGATATCCTGCAAAACATTACAAAATGCCTTTTATGAAAGCTACCTAAAACAGGTAGTTGAAACCCCACTCATGTGTTTAATCTAAAGACAATGAATAGATCTGACCTCTTTGAGGGAGTCCAAATTGAAACTAGTATTAATAACCATGAGGCAGTTGTAGTTACTGTGATTACCAAGATACAAAGGATAACTTAAGTAAGCAGAAAGATTTATATGTTCAATAAAACAGATAAAGAAGCAGTAGTGTCCTATTTCAATGAGAAATTTGAAACTTTTAGCTCAAGACAGGAGCTGGAGTATAAAAGAACAGCTGACCATGTACTGGAAAGATATGTTCATGTGGGAAGGGATCCACCTTGGTGTATAGTGACTATAAAGAAACTTCCAGAGGTACAGAGACTACTGCACAGTTGGTGTAAAACAAAGAATAGGGGTATCGGCAGAAAAATTCTTCATGCATTGTGTTTCTCTGCCAACCAGCAAAATTTGAAGCTTTCAATGGCAACCATAGCAGAATGTTATTGCAAGATCTTTCACAAAACCTGAAGAAATCATGCTCATAAATAAAGGCTGTCAGTGGCACAGAGGTTAGTGTCCAGACACTTGTGGATGAGACAAGAATTGGAATTCAGTGTAGCAAAGCAAAGTCAGCAATGATGAACTCCATTTTCAAATGTTCCTTTACAAAGAAAACACAAGATTATTGTCTGAATTTAATTCTCACACCACTGCAGAGATGACTGACATAGATATTCAACAATGAAAACTCCAAGAAGGAATATCAACAATGTAGGAAAAGACAGATTGCTACATACCAAAAAGACGACACATCAAGTTGCAGACAGGCACAAATAAAAGACAGTCTTATAAATCTTTCAGCCACTGTCTTCATCAGTAAAGAGAGACACATACACATAATTCACACACATACACACACACACACACACACACACACACACACACACACACACCTCTCACCCATATACATGACTGCCAACTCCAGCATCTCAAGCTGGGATGCAAAGTCATGTGGGATGCAAGCAGCAAGCTGACAAGGCTCATAATCTAGCCTCCCATTTCAAAGACACCAGCCACTTCTGTCACCAACTCCCCACCATTCCCACCCCTTTAACTCGTGGATTCCTACTTGTCACTGTTGACGCCACTTCCCAATACACCAACATCCCTCATGCCCATGGACTTACTGCTATTGAACACTATCTTTCCCAATGTCCTTCAGACTCCAAACCCGCTACTTCATTTCTCATACAACTTACTAACTTTATCCTAACCCACAACTACTTCTCATTTGACAGGATGATATATAAACAAATCCAAGGGACAACTGTAGGCACCCACATGGCACCCTCCTATGCCATCCTTTTTATGGGACATCTAGAGGAGACCATCCTAACCTCAAAAACCACCAAACCCCTAGTCTGGTTCAGGTTCATTGATGATATCTTCATGATCTGGACCCAGGGCCAAGACACCATCTCTTCATTCTTTCACATCCTCAACACCTTCTCTCTCAACCGCTTCACGTGATCCTCGTCAACACAATGTGCCACTTTCCTAGATGTTGACTTTCTCCTCTCTGATTGCTCTGTCCACAGCTCTTTCCATATTAAACAAACCAACCACCAACAGTGCCTGTATTTTGACAGCTTTCATCCCTTTCACATCAATAAATCCCTCCCATGTAGCATCGCTACTCAGAGACAGCGTACCTGCAATGATAAAAATTCCCTTGTGCATTATGTGAGGGTTTCACCAAGGCTTTCACAGACTGGCACATTCCCCCAGACCTAGTCAACAAACAGATCCCGATGCCATTTTCCCCCACAACCCCAATCATCCCACCACTCCTAAAAACCAGCCACAATTAAGTGTCCTCTTCCTCACTCAGTACCACCCCAGACAGGAACAACTGAACCACATCCTCCACCAGGGCTTTGATTACGTATCATCGTGGCCTGGAATGAGGAACATCCTGTCTGAGATACTGTCCACACACCCTCCATACAGCAGTCTCCACCCCCTCTGTCCTATCATCTCCTCCCCATTCTCATCTCCCACCCTGCTTGTCTGCAGCACTCTGCCAACACATCCACCTGTCTTTCCCCACTCCTTTCCCCACATCCATGCCCACAGCCTCATCATGCTCCACCTGTTGCCAATGTTGTCCCTGACTGCTTCACCAGACAGCATTCATCTCTCTCCCAATCTGTGCATTACTATCCCTTCCCCTCCCCACAACATCTAGATTGCTGCTTGCATCCCATGTGACATGGTATTCTGGCCTTAGGTGCTGAAGTTGGTGGTCATGTGTGCATGAGGTTTGCTTGATTGTGTATGGGTGTGAATGTTGTGTGTGTGCCTCTTCTTTTTGCTGAAGGCTGTGCCCAAAAGCTTTATGTGAGTGTCTTTTAATCATGCATGTCTGCAACTTGATCTATCTTCTTTATCGGTAAGTAGCAATCAGTTTTTTCCTGTATCGTTGATACAGATATTACCTTTAGTAGCATTGAGAATCAAATGAAATCATCAGGACTGAACAATGCTCCAGGGCTTGTTGGAATCAATATCTCTCTTCCTTACCCATAGACTGTTCCAGATGAGTGTCTTAAACTTGAGCCTACTCTTCATTACTATTAAATTGTGATCAAGTTTATATCTGCTCCTGGGTATGCCTTACAATCGATTATCTGATTTCTGAATCTCTGTCTGACAATGATGTAATCCAGCTGGAATATTTCCATATCTTCAGGTCTTTCCAAGTATACTTCATCCTCTTATGAGTTTTGGACAGTGTATTCACTGTCAGTACAAGCGCTGTTCAATAAAGAATGATGTTAATTTTTATCACTGAATTTTTCCTGTATCTGACTCTCTGCCCTATGTTCCTATTCATAATGAATTCTACTGAAGTTATACAATTTTCTGATGATATTGATATTACCATATATTCATTTGACCAGAAATTCTCTTCTTCTCTCATTTCAACTTCACTGGCCCCACTACATTTAGACTGAACCTTGGCATTTTCCTTTTCAGATTTTCTAGTTTCTCTACCATGTTCAAATGTCTGGCTTCTCATGCTCTGAATTTTAGTATGCATCCTTTGGGTTGTTTATACAATCTTTTTCTCATGGTTACCTTCCCCTTGGCAGCCCCACCCCCTCATTGTTTCTAATGCAGTAGCACTGTCTTCATCATTGCAGATTATTCTTTTTTTAAGGACAACATCCCACCCCAAAGGCAATAGGTTGTTATGAAACTCTGTCTGTGATTCTGCCTCTTTGACAAGGCCATTGACAGAATGAGGGTGACTCCTTATTCCAGGAGTCTTCAGTCATTGATACTGATGATTTGTACTCAAAATTTAAGCACTGGCTGGGTTCAAACCCATGACCAAGGATGTTTATGTTAGTAGTCAAAGACACTTCTGCTAGACCATGGTTTCATCACAATGACATACAAGCACAACCAACATTTTAAAATGAGCCCAAGAAGTAAGAAACAAGTAATTTCTTAAATGTAAATTCAGATTATAAATTAAATTCATGAATAGGAATTCATAAAAATTGCCTTATCTGTCTAATTATGGATTGCTGTAGGACTTAGATAACTTGATAGAAACAAACACAGAAAAATAATATAGCTCTAACTTTTTAACATATGGGACAAAAGAAGTGAGGATATAACATTAGGTACAGGAAAGAATGAGCAGGAGGAGGAAAAAGCTACTCAGGCCATCTGATGGAGAAACAAACAACATACAATGAAGTTTTCCATTCTTTGTGGAAACAGTATACTGATCAGCAAATATTTTCCTGAGTGTGTAGACCTGCCACATTTGACACCATGACATAACAGGCAACTGTTACTATGCCTTCTTGTTGCTTAAAAAACTCATATTTTTGAGTGTAAATACTAAACATTATTTTACATAAAATGTAGTATGCCAGGGCTGTGGAGATATTATGTGATCTTTGAACTAGAAAAAAGGGCTTATATGTGAAGTGTTCATATCTTGCTAAAATACTACCACCTGTTTCTTCATATGTTGCAGGTTTCTTGAGTACAGAAGATCTTGTAGTACCAGGCAACATGGGAATGAAGGATCAAGTGCAAGCTTTACGATGGGTACAACAGAACATTGCTTTGTTTGGAGGAGATCCTAATAGTGTCACCATTTTTGGACAAAGTGCTGGAGGTGCTTCTGTCCATTACCTTGTGCTTTCACCATTAGCAAAAGGTATCAAATAGTGGATAAATGTATTCACATGTCCTTAGCACCTGTAACTAAATTATCCATCCACAATTATCTGTTGTTGTAAAGCTTCCTGGTAATATTAATGGTGTGCAGAGATATATGTAAAATATGAGAAAAGTCTACTTACTTGTGAACACATCTAACATTTATTACCAGGTTTGTTTCACAAAGCAATAGCTGAAAGTGGGGCTGCACTCAACCCTTGGGCATTTGCTAGAAACACAAGAGACAGAGCATATCGACTAGCCCAAAGTTTTGG
Organism: Schistocerca serialis cubense; assembly: GCF_023864345.2. Classification (NCBI taxonomy): domain Eukaryota; kingdom Metazoa; phylum Arthropoda; class Insecta; order Orthoptera; family Acrididae; genus Schistocerca; species Schistocerca serialis. The sequence continues at coordinate 342,550,210 of NC_064638.1, read as the reverse complement.
TTATTCCGGTGCAAACAACACTACAGACATAGTACAATTCTTGTTAACTGTGGATGCTTACCAACTTGTCTCAAATCCATATGCTGCTCTGCCTATGGAGGTAAGTTTCTGCTTTCTTTCTCTAGCTTAAGTGACATTGATTAGTATACTGGATTACTCAGTCACAATTCCCGCTCATTAAAATTAATCATATACAATAAATTGCGCTCAGAGAGACCATGGTTAAGGAACTATCAAAATAATGTTTGTGGTCATGCAGAATTCTGCATATAGCAAGAGTCTATAAATTAATTTCCTTAATTAACCATTTATCATCATTTTAAATTATGAAAATATGAAATTTAAGAATGAATTACTGTTTCCAAACAGGATATCATGGGTATCTTTCAAATGGTGTTTGTGCCCAGTGTTGAACCACAGCATGACGGAGCGTTCCTAACAGCAGAACCAACAGAGCTTCTGTCTCAGGGTGTATATAATGATGTTCCTTACATGACTGGTGGAACATCTGCAGAATGCTTGTTTTATGTTGCACGTAAGCAATAAGCACTAAAAATTATTTATCAACTATAAATCATATTTCTCTCCCTCATACAAAACTCTTTTTCCTCTTTTTTATAGTGTACACACCACTTTCTCAGAATCCTACAAATTAAATGAAGTCTGTTACATGCTATACCTACAATTCAGTCTCTGTGGTCATTTATTAGCACATTATTTTATTCTATGAGGTCTACCTGGATAGCTGCAGGCTTAGTACAGCAGATTGCTAAGAGAATAGGCCTGGGATCGATTCCCAGTCAGGTCAGAGTTTTTCTCTGTTGGGGACTGGGTGTTGTGTTGTCCTCATCATTGTTACATCACTACTGATATGCAAGTCACCTAAGTGGCATCATGTAAGAAAGTCTCGCATCCAGCAGCAGAGCCGCCACATGACAAAGGGAGAGATTTTATTTTACTAATCAGTTTATTTATCCTCACAAATTTAGGGCCATGAGGCCTCTCCTACATCTATCCAGGCATTCTACATATTTTACATTATGTTCACATAATGACCATATGGTATAAAAAGAGTTACATTTAATACAGTATACAACCTTAGAAGTATGTATGACATAAACCATCCCAGAGGGCTTACATGTCTTTGTGGGTACATGGGCAATGAGCATGAGGCCCTTCTTTCTTTTCTGTGGTGCAGTCTTACTCTCTAACTATACCTTTTCTCAGACGTGACCTGTAGGACAGGTTCCCTGTTGGCAAACTGGTCTCTTTGTAAGACATCAGTTTTTTCTCACTTTGTTTATTTTACACCACTTTTTTTTAGTCAACTCATGTATGGTGTCCACATCAGAGTGTGACCTCTGTATTTTCAAAATGTATTACAGAAGTGGATTCCATGTTGGGAATATTGCCCAATACACAGCACAATAGTCAGTCTATGTGTAGAGAATCAGGTACTTGTATGGTAGTAGCTTTTTGAGAGAACACATTATTGACACCTGAATAATTACCTTTCCACATATGCTGAGAAGTAGTGGAAAGCCCTCACAAGGATCCCAACCTTCTAAAGTAGTTAAAGAAATAAGATGAAATCTTGGGAGAAGGCTACCCTATTGACTCCACACCATTGGGCACAGAACTTATGTTGGTTGATGTTGTTCCATCCCCACCAGTGACAAACAGTGACCCCTGGTGTGTGGCCTGCCTCCTTGTCCCCTTCATGCCAAATGTGGACAACATTAAGGACATAATTCAATGCAACTGCAATAGATATTGCTGTCACATACAAGAATTGCAACAACTGATGTCTTCCCATTCTGCGACATGTTTTGCTCTCCAATAAACATATTTCACTTATGAGAATTCTCCAACTTTTTGAGGTTACTGTGACTGCTGTCAGAACTATACTGGCTCCAAGAGGGCATGTGGAGGGGTCTGTATACTAATTTGCACAGATATCATCAGTGAGTGGAGTCCTCTCCACATCACAATGGAAACAATAACAGTGTGAGTTGAATCACCCCAGTGATCACCATTTGTGTTATTCCCAGGTGGGGCACTTATAAACCTTGAGAAGGCTGCCTTAATCTGATAACTCTCCCACCATCCTCCCCTTTTCTCCTGCTAATAGATTTCAATGTACACCACCACTGTAGGAGAATACCACATCGCCTGGTAGGGGCCTCCTGGTTAACAAACTTCTTTCCAATTTGGACCTGTGCCTCCTCAATGATGGTGCCCAAGAAGAAGAAGAAGAATTGCTCTCAACTGCACATTTTTGATTATCAACATTACAGTCACTTTCCCGAATCTCATGGCTTTGCTACAGGATTGCTAGATAATGACCTTTGTGGCAGTGATCACTGGATGTTGTACATATCCACTGCCACTTTCATCCCCTGTCTGTTGCACTGAATCAGTAACAATAAGTGACAGTGTTGGACACATCTCCACTGTGGACACCACACCTCTAGAACTGCTAGTCCCCTTTCTACAAGCCTCCTTTACTTGCAGCCAGGATAATAGTGGACCAAAGATATTGCAACAGACATTCAGGACATTACTGAGTTCTGGAATATCTCAAGTGACATGTTTCACTGACCACCCTCATCACTTTTAATTGGCTCTGTGCAAAAGCTTGGTACCTGATTACATGTAGTAGGAAGGAATGCTGAGAATGCTATGTTTCCTCCTTGGGAATGTATGCATCATCATAGAGAAGATCCAAAGAAGAGCGGTGCGTTTCGTCACAGGGTTATTTGGTAAGCGTGATAGTGTTATGGAGATGTTTAGCAAACTCAAGTGGCAGACTCTGCAAGAGAGGCGCTCTGCATCGCGGTGTAGCTTGCTGTCCAGGTTTTGAGAGGGTGCATTTCTGGATGAGGTATCGAATATATTGCTTCTCCCTACTTATACCCCCCGAGGAGATCACGAATGTAAAATTAGAGAGATTCGAGCGTGCACGGAGGCTTTCCGGCAGTCGCGAACCATACGCGACTGGAACAGGAAAGGGAGGTAATGACAGTGGCATGTAAAGTGCCCTCCACTACACACCGTTGGGTGGCTTGCGGAGTATAAATGTAGATGTAGATGTAGATGTAGATCATCCCAGGTGTGGTCCAAGCTTCATAATCTACTGGTTCATGAAAGATCAACAACTATTCTGGGACTGCTCCTTAATGGTGTTATTTCTGTAGATATGATGGTTCTTACTGAACCCTTCATGACCCATGTTGCAACAGCTTCAGCATCCTCTTTTTATCTGGCTACCTATAAAATGTATAAAAGACAACTTGAAGATCAACTTCCTGATCAACTTGACCAACCCTATCCTTTCTCCTTCATGCCCTGAAACATATGATGAACCTTTCACTGAATGAGAATTACCAAAAGATGTTGTGTACTTAGAACTACAATTAAGGGAAAACAATTTTCTAAATGATATGTAGTTAACAAAATTTGTAGGATGCACAACTCTAGCTCAGTCATTGATTTCTTGTTAAATACATTTTTTGAAAACTCACAGGCTTACAAAGGTTCCAGTATTAAACTTTTAATCATTGGGATATATACTGAATCAGGAGCAATTATTTTCTGAGTAAAGATACTACTACTAAAATTTATAGAAAGCAGATGATGATATAATATGCATTATATTTTTCGTAGTCCTCATTAACATTTGAAATACACAATATATGACACAACCACAAATTTGATATTATCAGTGAGAGATGTTGGGGGAATCTGCATAAACAGAATGTTCAGCTGTAAGCATTGTTGTCTATTTTTATGTGTCTGTTGTCTCTACTCAGACATGTACTTCCTGAAGAAAGTATTGGTCAACCCATCTGTCCCTGTGTGAATTCAATAATTTTCTGGTTATACAAATGTTTTGTTTAAAGAAGTTACTTTATTGTTGAATACATTGTTGAAGAGATGCTCAATTTAGTTCCTACAAATGGGAAGTTACTTATGTTGAGTAATAGACATAAATATACCATACCATTTGCCTTGGAAGAAATTACAATGAGAATTCCACAATGTCCATTGATAGAGCCATTATTGTTTTATACTTTGTGTTAAGGGTATGCCTTGTTATTTAAATATGGAGGCATGTGCATGATACAAATTTTGTTGTTGACCTGAGTAAATAAATATGAACAGACAAAATAATATGAGATGTTTGTTGTTATTACTGTCTTCAGTCCTGAGACTGGTTTGATGCAGCTCTCCATGCTACTCTATCCTGTGCAAGTTTCTTCATTTCCCAGTACTTACTGCAACCTACATCCTTCTGAATCTGCTTAGTGTATTCATCTCTTGGTCTCCCTCTACGATTTTTACCCTCCACGCTGCCCTCCAATGCTAAATTTGTGATCCCTTGATGCCTCAGAACAGGTCCTACCAACCGGTCCCTTCTTTTTGTCAATTTGTGCCACAAACTCCTCTTCTCCCCAATCCTATTCAATACCTCCTCATTGATTATGTGATCTACCTATCTAATCTTCAGCATTCTTCTGTAGCACCACATTTTGAAAGCTTCCACTCTCTTCTTGTCCAAACTGTTTATCATCCATGTTTCACTTCTATACATGGCTGCACTCCGTACAAATGATATGAGATATTTTTGTCAATATTATTAATTGATTTAAGTATTATTCATTTATTTTACATTGATAAAGTATCCCTCCTCCAGTTACCATTGTGTAAAAACAGCAAATAATAAGTGAGATAAAAAGTTTTAGGCTTTAACTACACACAATGCTGGAAACTTCATACACACGCGCACACACACACACACACACACACACACACACACACACACACACACACACACACTTGAGCCACCACACAACCAAAGACCAATGCCAATCAAAAGTTACTGACAGTGAATATTAATTACCAACAGATGAGCAATAACTCTGTTCATCTTTTGTGTGACAAGGGAGAGAGTGGACTCCGAGCATAAATTATGCAAAAATTTCCATTTCTGTTTATAAGCTCACTTGCTAATTTAATCTCAGTTGTTTACTTAATAAATTATCCCAATAGCTGGAACTGCATGCCAGAATCTCTAAGTTATATTGCACTGGCAATTCTAAGGCAATGTTCAGAAATAGCTGATTTTCTAGGATGTTATTAGCATGTGTGTCACTTATGCCCATTACACCGATCCTCCTCATACTGATGGTTAGGTCAATATATAACACACCACAACTGCTAGAAATATGATGCAAACTTGCCTCAGATAAACCAAGACCATCCTTTACATATCCTAATCTTAGCAGTTGGTCGAAAATATACTTCACATCATGTTTTCACAGAATATACCCACTCATGTTGCACATGCTACCTGCATATGATAAAAATGCCATGAACTTTGGTGCCCCCTCATTATTTTCATTGCTCACCCAATTCATGGTTAGTTGATAGCACAATATGCTTCTGATCTCTCCCTCTCTCACTATAACCATTCTGGAGAAAGATAACCTTTTCCTTTTGGTAGTGTGTACAACTTTTTGCTCAACTGATGCATTCCATATCACACTGTATATTGTTAATATGATCATTAACTGACTAGCATTGTCAGTAATGGATTAAACAAAAGATACAGATTGGTGCTCAGAAGATTTTGCCTATTATTAATATTAAAATTGCTGGTGTCTGGAATCCTTAGTGACATTTTAGTATAATCCGTAAGTAGTCTTTTATCATCTGAACTTTACCCCTGTTTGTTTGTGTAACTAATCTTTCTATAGAGGGTTATTCTGCAAAATGATAATAAACTGCAGGAAATGGCTCCTGAGAAGGTAAGGAACAACAATGTCACATGGACATATGGATATATGGCTGGAAATGCATCCCAAGGCAGGTACAGCCATTTGAAGTTGGAGATAAAATATCTTTGGAAGTGTAGGTTTCAGTGCTTGAAAGCCCCCATGAGAACATTCCATACAAGTTGGAATGTTGTCCGCACTAGTGCTTTAACTCCACGCTACAACATTAGTGAGACCATTAATATTGCCTGTGGCGGTGGCACACTTACACATCAGTGCTAGGGACATCAACTTCACTCCTGTTGCTGACTCAGTCTGGTGTGGGCATGTGTCATATAGTGTGGCACATAGAGACAATGGCCTAGTACATCAACCAGGAACAAATCAATGTGGTCTTTACATAGGGACACGTAAATGGCAGTAGGCAGGGAGCAGCATGACTGGTCAGGAAAAGTATTCCTGCTGACAGCAACCACACCATAAACGGTTTTGAATAGTGTTTCATCATTTCATGTGGTAGGACCAGCTTCTTTACAAGAATGGGAAACTGTGAAATGTGGGTGCACCCAGTATTTACATAGGCTTGGGAGAATAGATGTTGAACACTGTACAAAGTGATCCTGGTATTAGCACCAAGCAGGTGGCCCACCAGCCAGATGACCATGTGAAACATTCTCCATGACAACTGTCATGAGGGTTTTGTTGCTGGTTTGGTGTACAATCCACCATGATGCTGGGGTCTCTGTCATGCATCTTGTTCACAGGTGAGGCTACCTTTACAAGTGGTAGTATTGTCAGCCTCCACAACACCCACATGTGGGCCACAGACAATCCCAAGTGGTATGGTGTAACCAAGCCGCCAGCACCAGTTCAGCCTGAATGTGTGGGCAAGGATTATGGAAACTGTCTCATGGGCCAGTCATGCCAGGCAAGGCATATCTGCACTTCCTGTGAGTGACCCTTTCTCCCATGGTAGATGGAGGCATGTGTGCAGGACATGCAGGCACTATACCAATGTTTTAGAAGTTTTCAAAATGGAACAGAAGAAAACAACTTACCTCAGTGGAACTTCTTTATTTTTCAACATTGTTTCCCTATAAGCTAATGCAATTGGTCCAGTGATGTTCTTATGTCTTGGTCCCATCTCAAAAGTTAGATTTCTCCAGGCCTGCAAAGTACTGTCAACTTCAGTTGTTGGTTCTTTGTTTGAAGAGACTCTCCAGCCACTGAGGAAAATTTGGAGCTTTAGTACAAAGTGGAAGTCTGATGGAGCCAAATAAGGTGAATAAGCTGGTTGTGGCAACAGTTCATATCCTAGTCCATATATTTTTCCCATGGCAATGACACTTGTGTGTGGGCACATGTTGTCTTATGACTTTCTTCCTTGCCAAATATGGCCTTTTTTCACATGTCTTTTTCTGTAGTTGATCCAGGAAGTTAACATAGTATTTTCCTGTAATTGTCCGGCCAATGAGAACATAATCTATCAGCAGAACCCTGTTTGCATCCAAGAAAATGACACTATGATTTTTCAGGCCAATTGTATTGCCTTTTATTTTCTATGGTGATAGTGAATGAATGTGCTTCCATTGTTTTGACTACTGTTTTGTTTCTGATCATCCACTATACAGTCCCAACTGGAGCCCATCTGATTTTCATCTATTTCTAAAACCGACACCTTTGAGGGCTTCGCTTTGATAGTGATGAAGTGGTGCAAACAGAGGCAAAGTTGTGGCCCCATCCACAAAGTCAAACATTCTGCAGTTACAGTGTGAACAAACTGGGATCTGACTGGAAGAAATCTGTTCATATCCAGGGTGATCATGATATGTAGATATGAAGATAAAGATGTAGAATATTAATAAAGTTTATTAAGAGTTTTCACATAAAAAAATTGGGGGGATTACTTTTCAGCACCTCATAGTAGATAATTTTCTTATATCCAGTTGTACTTATAAAGTGTGGTATATGCATTCAGATAACATCCCTACAGCTTCAGAAATTTTTGCACTTTCAGTCAGTGATTTTCCATGACAATTTTATGCACTTTTTCAATAATTTGTGGAGTAGTGACACATCTTGGCTAACTACTATGTGGATCATCATCTAAGCTGTTCTGCTCAAATTTAAACTTGTTGTCCACTTGCCAGCAGTTGAATATAGAGGAGCAGAGTCCTCTAGTGTGTTCTGAAAATTGACATGAATTTCCTTTGCTTTCATGCTGCATGTTTGTTTACGAAGTACTTAATCACTGCTTGCATCTCAGTTTTTTCCATCTTCACAAATCACTGCACTGGAACAGCAATAGAGATGTCCACGTGACATATCTCTACCCAGAGCACTGATACCCCATGTGTTTACTCATGAAGGATGACCTGTTATTAAGTACGAACCGCATTGTTCTAGCACTGACATCTAGTGGTGATTCCATGAACTTTTCATACTTCCCTCATACAGCAGTTGCTGCTGCGTCATGTTGACACAAACTTAGAGACCCATAATGGCTGCTTCAGAGACACTGTCTAATGGTGGTCTCACCACAGTATGTCACATACTGCATTGTATTGTACAGGCATGATGAATTAACAAATACCCTCTACCAAAGACATCCACATTTCTGGCCATGTGTCCTATGACCTTTTGTTGCTCCTTATCCTCTCAGGGACTGTTTCATGCACTTTCTCCCCATTTAGCAAAATCACTGTGTATAAGCTAGCATTTTGTTACCTTTTGTGAGTATACAGCTGGCTATTGAAACTGTGTTTTGAAATTGTGTTGCATTCTCCTGTGTTGTTGGCAAAGTAAATAGGCTTACTTCATGACCTTTTGTCACTTGGCACTGCACTTTTTCGATTTCTCAAAACAGAGGCAGAGTTTTTGCTGCCTATGTTTTGAGAAATTGAAAAAGTGCAGTGCCAAGCGACCATAGGTCATGAATTAAGCCTATTTACTTTGCCTACAACACAGGAGAATGCACCACAGTTTCAAAACTATGACAATTGTGTAGCAGAATAGCTACCAAAATGAATGGACAATAGCATCATGTAAGTTAAAAATAAAAATTAAAGCCACTGAAGATAGCACAAAAGTGCTGGAACATGTATTGGTGAAACAAAACAAGAAAAAAGGTGTCTTGCATAAGGGAGAATTTCTCATCCCATTGTTCACGCTGCTACCATATCACACATCTTGTGTCAGGAAAAGGCGTTCCTTGTAGAAAGACAAGTATCAACATGCAGTGTGACCATGTCTGTAGTGTTTTGTGACCAGTGTTATGGCTTACCTTGAAGCAATAGCAGAGAGAGGTGTGCCATTAGTAGTGTAACATCAAGCACAGCAGGGACACCACTTATTTTTTCACACAAGTCATGATTCTGCTTAGAAGTATCATGATGGACATATCAGTGTGTGGAAAATCTGGGGAGAATGGACATGGCCAGATTGATTTGTCATTGTCATACAGGCCCAGTGCCTGGTGTCATGGTATAGGTTGCTGTTAGGTACACAGTGATCACATTTGCTTTACATTACTAGTAATTTTGACAGCAGCAGTGTTAAGAAAGGTAGCTGTGCCCTGTCTGCAAGGCCTCCATTATGCTGTCTCTGAACAAGATACATGTAACAGGAAATTCCATTACTCATGTGTAAATTCAACGAATAGAGTGAAAAGCTGGAAATGCAGTGATTGTTTTCGTACTGACGGTGACAATATGGACGAAATCAAAACAGACCCATTAAAAACGTGTGTGTGCGAAAAGTTACAGAATGAACTCAGAATAGTAAGAAAGGAACTTAAGTATTCGAAAACAATTATATGTTTGCTAACAAACGAACTACAGAAGCGAGAATCAGGCGAGATAGAAATGTGCAAAAACTACAGATTTGATGCACCCAACATAAATCACGATTCACAACACAGTGTGCATACCACAACACAGAATGCAGTTCAAAAAGGAAACCAATATATGGATGCAGCAATGAAAATGCAAACCTTTGCTCCTGAGAGTCAGTCAGTGAATAGGAGACCCAAAATATTCATTGCCTCAGATAGCCATGGCAGAGACTGTGCAAGAAACATTTTAAACATAGCTTCAAATAAATATGATGTTGAAGGGAAAGTGATACCAGGTGCCCCCACTAGTGTAATACTAAAAAAATGCAATGACTTCCATAAGTTGACAAGTGAAAATTTTCCAGTTATCTGGGCAGGGGATAATGATGTAGCAAAGAATGAAACCAAGTTGGCAATTTGTTCACTACATAAAGCCTTGTCAGCATTACAAAATACAAATACAAAGGTGATTGTAGTTATTGTAGTTGGTGTACCACATAGACATGACCTGCCTGAATGGTCTTGTGTAAACCAAGAAATTCAATCTGCAAACAGAAAACTAAAAAAAATAGTGAAAGGCTTCCATAACACTTGTTTTATTGATACTCCTAGTAACAAGGAGCTTTATACAGCACATGGGCAACACCTTAATGCAACTGGTAAAGAACTAATTGCCACAAGGATTTGTGAATCAGTGGAAACAAACAGGAAAATGTACAAAACAGCAATAGAACTTGAATGCAAGGATACTGAAGTCTCAGATAAAGAATCAGTGAGAATTGTTACTGACACAACTCCAGCACAAATAACAACAGAATCCTTAAAAGTGAACTCTGTGTGGAGAGGTCAATTACTCAAGCAATAAACTTACCCAAGAGGACAGTGAAAAAGTTTGAAGAAGCAGCAAATGAGGTGGCAGGAAAGAAGGCACCATATAAGAAGAGAGACCTACTTGCAAAAAGAAGAACAGCAAATCAAGCTCAAGGGAGTGGAGTACGGCAGTCAACCTGAAAAAAGAAACCACAACCGAGGGACCAGAATATTTGGTTGGATCAGCACGGGTTTCACAGACAAAAGCAGTTAACAAAGTGAGTCATCAAGTGGATGAACAGGTATGTGACTATCATAACACAGATGATCACAGTGCATCAAGATTAAAGACATTAATGGAACCTACAACTTCAAATATAAAGTCAAATTGCTCTCAGAGGAATACAGACAGAGACAAACTACTTACTTTTCTACAAGTTAACATATGTTGCATTAGATATAAAATTTTAGACTTAGAACATTTATGTAACACTGAGCATGTAGATGTTATATGTGTATCTGAGCACTGGTTAACACAAGAACAAGTAAATATGTTCATTCCCCAAGGGTATGTTGTGGAAGACATGATATGTAGAAAACAGTGAAAGAATGGTGGGGTGGAAATCAGCACAGGTGTACCACAAGGGTCTATCCTTGGACCCTTTTTCTTCATTGTCGCTATTAATGATTTACCTAAAAATATAGCTCACCCTGTTGTGTGCTATGCTGACGATACAACACTACTTACCACACATCAGAACATTTCAGATCTGAATAACCTAACAAGAGAAACACTAGATAAGGCCCTGGACTGGTTTGCAGCCAATAAGCTCTTATGCAACCCTGACAAAACACAACAACTTCTAATGGGAACATCAAATGAAGTAGGCAATAAGTCGGTAAAACTCTTAGGTATTCACATTGACTCAAAACTATATTGGGAGGAACATGTCAATCATGTATGTGAAAAAATATCTCAGGTGGCATACCTTCTCTTGAAACTAAGGGAGGTAGTGAGCTTGGAGTACCTCAGGGTGACATACTTTGGGCTATTCCAGTCACATATTTCATATGGTCTGATTATATGGGGGCAGTCCCCTCACATGAAAAACGTATTGAAATTACAAAAAAAAGTCATACGTATAATATGTAAAAGAGGTCATAGAGAGCACTGTCGTCCTCTTTTTTCCAGACTCAGAATACTTACAATTATAAATCTATACATCTATGTGTCTGTACTCTATATTAAAACTAATATTTCAGAATTTATTGCCAGAAGGGAAATACACAAACACAACACCAAGGCTAACGGTAATTTAGACATACCGCACCACAGATTAGCGAGAACAGGAAATTCCCACAAAGTTAACCCACTCAAAATGTTCAATAAACTGCCAGTTCATGTTCAGTCTATGGATACAAATTCTTTTAAAATTAACTGGTACAGCTGGCTGTCAGATCATCCATTCTATGACATTAAAGAATTATTTGAGATGCCTGAGGAGAATATAAGCATTTAAAAGTTGTCTGTAGTTAAACATATTATTTTGTGCTGTGGTTAATCATGTGTAATTAAACAGTTTATACTATAAACAATAATACACCATATTATATTAGATTATAAGATAGCTTGTTGCGTTAACTTTTAAAAGCTATCCTTTGTAATTTGGTACACTGCCATGCTTCAAATGTATTCTATAATGTATTGACAGAAGTTTATTTTATTATTCTGTATGTACTAGTACATCTTATATGACGAAACCAATATCATTGTAAAATGATCTATGGTGAATAAAATTCTTGATTCTTGAGATGACATGCTTCTCATGCTGTCTTAACATGCCTCAGTACAGAGGGTGTTTGACTGTTGCCAGGACCAGTCCATTCTCCAGAGATATCACCCAGTGAAAACATTTGTTTGTGGGATACTGAGAGATTGGCACACCTACTAAATGACTACCTCAAGTAGCATGGAATGATGTGCCTGTGTCTGTCATCAAAGCACTGTATACTAATTTCACACCATGTACACCATTCCTTTAACAAATTTAATAATGTATTCTTTCTTGTGCACTGTATATACAATAAGTAAATTTTTGTTAATTTACATCCTTCCCAGTGACTCAGTTTTAATGATCAGCAATGTACAAAAGTACACAAAATTACCTTCATCTTCATTGTCCTCACAACAGGCAAGCCCATTTCATCCTGTAGTTTCAATGACTTGTCATTTCTTTTTAGCCTTTCTAATTCCGGCTCTGTTTTGTCCTTAAGAAAGGTACTAATACTTGAAAATTCTAGGGCAGTTTTGTATACTTTTACTTTTTTATGTATCAACTAGCAGTACTAAAAATTTGTCCTCTGAAATGTAAGTGCTGGCCAGATATTCTGTCCCATAATTTTGCAGAATTTATAAACAGAACTGTCTGAACTGTTTGTTCTTGTTTCTATATAAATAAAAAAACTCAGAGTCAACACAACTTATGGCAAATGAAGTAATGCACAAACCTGCAACTATTTATTGCATTTAGGGGATTTAGTTACATTTTCTACACTTGGCTTGCACATCATGCCTTTCCAGATGACATCTCTCCATATGCCCCTCCTGCACCCATCCTCCTACTCCATGCATTACTGTACTGTAGAAGACTAAGGTGCAAGATCTGTTACATACATCCAACCACTACTGCCTATTCCATCCATAGCACCAACACTTACTACAATATCAGGAACAGAGTCAAGTAACAAAGGAGTCGAACACAGTGCACTACTTTGGATGCATAGAGAAATCTGTGCAAACTGTCCATAGTGATGAAGGGCTAACTAGATTTTCCTATTGTAGAGAATGAGCTTCAGCAAAATGAGGTTGACTTTATAGCATCGCAGGTTGTTCTGAGCAAACATTTGTTTTAGGATAGCTTGCTGTATGTAACTTTGGGGGCTGACATCTAGCAGCCTATCTGGGAGACACACATGCATCTGTCACTGCCTGCTGTGGGAAAACTATTCAATGTGTCTTACTGAACGTGCTCATTCACCACCTATAACAATCTAAATAAAGGATAGTAGTTTGTGTATAATCACTTTCAAAATTTGTATACTGCGCTTTGTTATTAATAGAAAGGTGGTGTGAAAATCTCAGCTTTCTGGTGGGCATATCTTAAGAGAGAGAAAAATTTACTTTAAAGTTAGAAAAACTATACTTAAGAAAGGAAATCTACCTGAGAACATTTATGACTTGTTTTTGGTTGTTAATTGAAATACTCACCTGAAGTATTAGGTATAGAATTATTTAATTGAAATTTAATTTAAAAATTTCAAGTACCTTACAATTTTCGTAGTATGAAATCTACACTCATGCTCATAAATTAAGGATAATTGCAGAATGTGGTGCCACACAATGTGGCACTACACAAAACTGGCGCTAATAGCATAGGCACATAGGGAACACACACGACAGATCTTTAAGACCACGCTATTGGTGATAAGTTGAGAAAGCCATCCCGAAACACATGTGCTACAAAGTGCCACTGTTTCCTGTGCATGTACCCCAACATCAATATGGGAAATGGTCACCATGCACATGTACACAGGCCGCACAATGGGTTGGCATACTTTGGATCAGGTGTTCGAGCAGCTGCTGGGGTATAGCCTCCCATTCTTGTACCAGTGCCTGTCGGAGCTCATAAAGTGTCCTAAGGGTTTGAAGACATGTAGCAATACATCGACTGAGAGCATCCCAGATGTGCTCGATGGAATTTAGGTCTTGAGAACAGGCAGGCCACTCCATTCACCTGATATCTTCTGTTTCAAGGTACTCTTCCACGATGGTTGCTTGGTGGGGCTGTGCATTATCATCTACCAGGAGGAACGTGAGACCTGCTGCACCCCTGAAAAGGTGGACGTACTGGTGCGAAATGACATCCTGATACACCTGACCTGTTACAGTTCCTCTGTCAAAGACATGCAGGGGTGTATGTGCACCAATCATAATCCCACCCCACACCATCAAACCATGACCTCCATACAGGTCCCTTTCAAGGACATTAAGGGGTGGTATCTAGTTCTTGTTATACACCAGATGAAAACCCAGCCAGAGTCACTGTTCAGACTATACCTGGACTCGTCCGTGAACATAACGTGGGACCACTGTTCTAATGACCATGTACTGTGTTCTTGACACCAGGCTTTATGGGCTCTCCTGTGAGCAGGGGTCAGTGGAACGCACCTTGCAGGTCTCTGGGCGAATAAACCATGTCTGTTCAGTCGTCTGTAGACTGTGTGTCTGGAGACAACTGTTCCTGTGGCTGCGGTAAGGTCTTAAGTAAGGCTACCTGCAGTACTCTGTGACCGTCTGTGGGCACTGATGGTGAGACAGCAGACTTATTGTGGTGTTGTACACTGTGGATGTCCCGTACTGTACCACCTGGACAAGTCTGTCTGCTGGAATTGTTGCCATAATCTTGAGATCATACTTTGTGGCTCATGGACCTACTGTGTTTCACCAGCCACCTGTCATCCTAGTAGTCTACCCCTCATAACGTCATCAATATGCGTTCTTTAAGCCAGTTTGAAAACACAGTCGCCATTAGCATGTCTGAAAACATCTGCGCACTCACTCGCTGCACCGTACTGTGACATGCACCAACGCACCTCCACATATGTGGACTGCTGCCAGTGCCACCGTGTGATGACCACAGGTCAAATGCACCGCATGGTCATACCCTGAGGTGATTTAAACCCACAAACGGCACACCAGGGTGTTGTTTCACCATGTATCAGCATTATCCTTAATTTATGAGCATGAGTGTAGAATAACTTCAGAAAGAACTATTAAAATAAATATTTATTTTACTATGTGTTATGTGAACGTGTGAGTAAATGAGAGTGTGTATGTGGGACATTTGTCAAATTTCAATATTGCATTATATTTGATCAATACAGGCTGGGATTGTTTTAGAGCTCAGGAAAGAAAATGGCAATCTATAATTTCAAGCTTATTCTTTGCTTGTTTTGTACCATTTCCAATCACAACTCGGCCAGCTGTTTGATGATTTTTCCTCTCTCAGAAAGATAATTGCTTTCTTTCAGAATTGTTCTTCTTAGTGCATGTTCAGCTTTCTTAGTTTACAAAAGAATGATTTATTTTATTTACAACACTGTTGTAACTTGACGTGTGTAACATTGTTATTTACTGAGTTTTCGTGTAAACTGATGAACAATAATAAAAACTTATTTTTATGAGCGATACTGCATGTGATCTGTGTGGTATCATGATGTCACATTGTGTAAACTATAAGCTTTTATCCCTACATGAAACTGTCATTTCATTATTTTAACAGCTTCAGGCGGCCTTTCAGTAGCTGAGCAGGTAGCTCAGTTGGATCAGAACTTTGAATACAGTCCATTCCTAATTTGGAAACATGAATAATAAAAATGTCTTTCAAAGAAAACATCAAATTTGTTTTAAACAGCTGCAGTAATGAATCTTAGATTAAATATTTGTATATTTATTTTAAATGGACTCCAAATCTGAATGGTTATGTCACTATCTTTACTGCAGAAGAACCCAGGTTCAGTCCCCAGTACCTCCTCATACATTTTATGAGATAGGGACGTCTGGTACAGGGTTCAGTCAATCATTGTGAGGAGGCCAAGTGTGGAACTGCTTGAATAGAAGCATTGACGTAATAGCTGAAGGAATTGTTGTCAAACAGATCACATGTCACCTGATCATAGATCACTTCTCATACTGTTTTGTAGGCAGCAGTTTCTCAGTTGGAGCAGTCCTAATGCTTGACCTGTGACTGATGTTTTATTTTTGCATTGATTCTATCATTTACTTGATAAGCTAAAGTATGCAAATTGTTTCTTCTTGATGTCACATTGTGTAAATTAAAAGTTTTTAACCTCTGTTATTAGACTCTTACATGAAACTGTCATTTCATTATTTAACAGCTTCAGGAGACCTTTCAACAGCTGAGCAGATAGCCCAGCTGGATCAGAACTTTGAGTTAATGATTGGACCTGATTTAAGGCTGCCTACAGCAGAACAGAGAACACAAGGTGCTCGTGAAGTGAGGAGCTTCTACTATGGAGATGCAACTATAACTCTGCAGCAGAACAGCACAACAGTTGCAGTAAGTTAGACTTCAAATTCAAATTAAATTTGTGGAGTTAGTATTGTTTTATAAAATTATGCTTGCTAGACTGTGATGCTCACATTCTTTGCTGGCTGGAGTGGTCGAGCAGTTCTAGGCGCTACAGTCTGGAACCGCGCGACCGCTACGGTTGCCGGTTCGAATCCTGCCTCGGGCATGGATGTGTGTGGTGTCCTTAGGTTAGTTAGGTTTAAGTAGTTCTAAGTTCTAGGGGACTGATGACCACAGCAGTTAAGTCCCATAGTGCTCAGAGCCATTTTTTTCACATTGTCTCACTAAAATCAATTTTTGCATTCTGTGACATTTGGATTATGTCAGAACAACTAAACGAAAATCAACTCTTTAAATATCGAAAGGTATTGTGTTTGATCCTATGACCTCCCACCAAAATCTCAATTGAATTTGCATGTGCCATCATGTCTGACATGAGTTCAGTGCTACAGGTCCCTTCATGTCTTGTCGAAGTTGGGAATGCATAGTTAGTGTCTACAGGTTTGAAGTAGCAGCTCTGCAGAAATTTTTCCATAATGTATTTCATGAAGTTAATCAATACAAATTAAGAAAAGGCTGTTAACTTCAATAGTCTTCATCATTTACTTTTGCTTCTGGTTCCACTCATGTATGATACATATTAAAACTTAAATGTGGGAGTGAACTTCATGTAAACCTTTCATACACATAGAAATTACAAACAGTTCTTTCCCATAACACATATGACCAGCAACTAGCAACTCTGTTTTTCCAAGCCAAACATGACATATCTTTCCAAACTCAGCACAGTTTCTACACATGGTCTAATTTGTAAATGTCACTGACAGTTATTCAGATATAGGTTAAATATTAACCAGATGTCACTAAATTTAACATAATATTTCCATTTCTGTGTAATGATCAAATTCTATACAAATACAATTTAGCATTTCTGTTCCCAGTAGCCCAATTGATTTGACCAGGCAGGTTGTTGTTGATACCCTTAAAGACAACATTACAATTTAATGTTGTCTAATTTCTGAACACAATTTTCAGGTTTTAAATACTGTTTTAGTGTTACAAAAACTAAATGTAAATAATTTAGGAGTAAAGGAGACCACTTACCTAATAACAGAAGTGTTGAGTCATCATAACAGTGAAAGAAAATTTGCTAGCTTTTGGAAGACACCAATACCTTACAAGTGGTGACAAGTGGTGCAATAGTCTTCAGTGAAGAAGAAAGCAAGTGAGAACAAACTGAATTTAAATATTAAAATTAAAGAGTTAATCATAATGTGCCATGAAAAAACTAAAAAAGAAGTGAAAGAGTACACACTGTTGAGTAGCAAGTAGGAACCAGCATAGTAAGCCAACTGGATGAAATTAAGCTTTTAAGAAATTGTGAAGTGAAAACCAGGATAAATTTACATGATGAACAACAACAGAAATCACAAGAATGCTGTGGAACAATTTTCAAGGTTACAGAGAATACTACACCATGCAGCCCCAGCAGTTCAAGACAATAAAAAGTAAATATCACAAAAAGAAACAATGCCATAGTTTTTCCTAGCATTGCTGCAGAAGAATTTTTGAGAGCAACAGTGGTATTTTTGAGTGTGGAAAAGTATGCAGACATGTAGAATATCAAATACATGACCTATACATAGAGTAACAACATTATATTGAACACGAGTGCATGGGACATCTACACAATAAAGAGAAAAACAGATCACAGAGGTTACCAAACAGAGGGACAGAGAGGGAGGGAGGGAGAGAGAGAGAGAGAGAGAGAGAGAGAGAGAAAGAGAGAGAGAGAGAGAGAGAGGGAGGCAGGGAGGGAGTGCTTCCACCACAAAGCACAAAGTTGCTATCGCTGGTCAATGATGGTGTTGTTGTGGTTGACAGCCATCACAGTGACCCCCTGTGCCCCTCTCCCCACCTACCCTGCCCCCCCTCTCCCCAGCATGCAAATCATGGGGGAGGAAGTGAAGGAGCTGCACTACAAATGTCAATGAGGTGACACGGCAGTTGGGCCGTATCGGGAGTCATGTATGATAAGATGCTTGATCAGCCACTTTGTGGTTGGGCCAGAAGGTGGCAATTTCTTGTAGGTGTGAATCTCTTCTGACCATGCATTTTATCACTGGGACAGAAACCAGGCCTGGTTGGATGTTTCAGATAGGTGATGACATGTTGATGCACATGGCCAGTCGTGCCATGGCTGCCACTTTCACAAGACATGACAAGGCCATTCCTGAAGTTGTTCTGGGTGTCATATGAATGCTAAATAGGCAGAATATCTGTGACTGATGAGGAAAAATCCAGTGTGTCTGCATGGGGCCCCAGTGGTGCAATTGAAGAGATGAGGGTGGGGTGTCAGTGACAAGGATGTCAGCATGTGGAAGCCATGCATACCAGAGGGACTTTGATGACATCAAACTGAAAGCATATGTTTAGTGGGTGGTGCAATTGATGTAAGTTGCTAATTTATTAGCCTGTTCAAACTACAATGGTCGTGGTCTATGTGTTGACTGTCCACGATGGACTGGAAGCTGAGAGGGGGCAGGAATGCTGGGTACTGGTCTATTTTGGGTCATGGTCGAAATTGGTGTATGCTGAGATGCACTCATATAGTCTAACATTTTTGTCCAGAACTGTTGTGTCAGGAAGAGTCACCAAAGTTGTCGGTGACAGCTGGAGGTGAATACTGCAACTGACAGTGGTTGCACCTGGATCATGTTGAGTTCAAGTCCTCTGATGTTTCTCAAATGTGGCGTTGTAGAACACTGTCAGTCTTTAGTAGGTGTTAACTGAATGTGGAACCAGATGAAAGTAGTCAATGGAGTCAATGGAGTAGGTGATGTCATGTGAAGATCTGGAACAGATGGTAATCGAGCTGCATTCCAGTGAGCCATGCAGAAGAGACATGGGAATAGTGTGCTGCCCAACCAGAGAGGCATGCCCAAAGATACCAGTGCTGGAGGAGAAACACAGTGCACTGTCATTTGTGTTTTGTTGCATGTCTGGGACTAGACAGTGCAGAGGTAGGGTGGAGTAGCGAATGGGCATGGTCGGACATTGTGTAGGCATGACCAGTCAGTGGCACTATGCTTACCTGTACGCTGCCACACTTGTCATCATGATCGTTGAGTGTCAAGACTGTGAGCTAGTTGCATGCCATAGTGAGGGCAGCAGATGTGTCATTACTATGTTGTGGGAGCAACACGATCTCCATATGGAATGTGTCGGCATAGTGTTAGTGAATCACCAAGAACTCATCAGATGAGGAGGCACACTGCTTGAGTACGTCAATGGATGTATGACTGTCTTCCAGCTGTTTGTCTTGAACATTTGATGTACCAGCTGGGGTGGATGCACTATGGCAAAACTTTCTGCGATACAGTGGCCCATGTACAAGTACAGGAGCTCAGCATAATGTACAAACAAGAAGAGGTGGGACTGGCATTAAAAGTGCATCACTAGTTCTGGTTTTATGATGTCCTTATGGGTGACTGTCAGTGTGAGGCAGCAAGGTAATGATGCTCGCAGAGTTTGGGTCATGGGTCTGTGAACTGTGGTCAGTGAGCTGGAAGCTTCATGCATTTGCAATGCTGTAGTTTCATCTGTTCTTGTTGAGCTGTCAAGTGCTATTGAATTGATGTCAGAGCTGATATCTGCTCGAAAATGGTTCATTGGGAGTGGGACAGGTTGGAGTGGACAGAAATGTTGCAAGCATTATTGAGTAACTATAAACCAGACAACAGCACACGAAGATCTGGCAGTGTACGGGGTGTTGTCGCAGAGCTCAAAGTAATTTGTTTAGATGGGTTGCAGGTCACTGGACTAAGACAATGTGGAGACACACATTGAATGATGCTGATAGAACTGGCTCTGCTGAGGTGTGGCAGATTTCGTCATGTGTGGGGGTTATGCAGGGGTGACATGGATGATGATGATCCACACAGATGAGAGCATAGCATGCTCAGTGGTTTTCTGCTCAGAATGGGCACAACACAGATGGAGATGTTCTGCACAGATGCAGGCACAGGACAATTAGTGGGACAGGGTTTTGATGTATGAAGGTTGTTGTTCCAGTCATAGTTCGAAGCAATCAAGTGGAGTCAGTCAGACTTGGCCTCTGCATGAAATGAAACAAACCAAGACTGATTCTGTGGCACATGGTAGCCAGCATTGTTGTCAACAATGTGAATACCATGTTGGTGGCCCCTGGAACATTCTTGATGTGAATGTTCATTCCCAACATGACTAGATAGAAATAAATTGTTCACAATCAAACACCAGGTTTGAGGCTGCTCCAGATGAAACTGGATATTTTGCATGGTCATGAATGAAATCCAGGCAACCACCAGCAGCGAAGATCAAGGAAACAAATTCAGGTATGGTGCAGCAGATATGCTGCCTTTGACAAATGTATTTTTGCAAATAGGATACTACAATGGAGTTCCACACTTTCAGGGCTAGCACCATTAGTAGAACCACAGTCCTGAAGCATTTCACTTGCACAATTGCTGTCTATAGATGATGGAAGAGTCAGTTGAGAAGCACTGCACTGTCCAGAATGGGAACCATCTGCATGACATGTGAATTTCAGTGGCCAGTGGTTATGTGCAGGTGACATTTTTGTAACAGTATCAGTGTGAGTTTTACCTTGTATAAAGTCATTGTGAATCACTGACATCAGCAGTGTGGGAAATCAAGATACGGGTGGGTGTAGAATATTGAATATATGATCTGTATTTAGAATAATACCACTTTATTGAAAACAATTACACTAGACATCTGCACAAAAACAGAGCACATTGCTTTCTAAGCAGTCATATAGAGTTGTAATCTACCCCCTCCTTCTTACTTCTATCTATAGTCCACATTACACAATGTCTTTTATGAAGATTTGAGAGGAGTGTAGATTAAAATAAACTTCCTAATTAATTTGGCTTGTCATGTTCAGTTGGCTCCAGTTCTTCTTTTCTAGGGGTCTAATTCTAGAAGTTGAAAAATGTCACATTAGGTCCTCATGGTTGGTCTGAACTATATAATCTGTAGATTGTTGTTGCAACATTTTTTTAAATGTAAATAAATTTTCTCACATTTGAGTATGTCATACAGTATTTTGATTTTTCACATTAACAAAGCCAAAATTGCATTGTTTGCACAAAAATACTTCCAATCACATCAGAGGCATGCTAATGACTCTCACAATCTGAGCAAATTACAATATGCCAAAGGGTTTATGATTCTTCTTAACAAATGAATCGCTATTAGTTTTTGTTACATTATTAATTTCGATTATTATTTCATATAAACACAGTAAACAGCACAGGGAAGTGTAATTAATAAGAGAAATTTTAAGTGTGCCAGTAATTCATAATTTCAAATGTTTCTTAAAAAAATGAATTTTAACTGTACACTCAGAACTAGTACTTGTTGATTATAGCATCAAAACTAAAATATTTTATAAATTAATACTTTTTCATAAATTTTACCTTGAAATATAATATACTGTGTTTATAAATTAATACCTTGTCATAAATTTTACCTTGAAATATAATATACTGTGCTTAAAACTATATAAAAGTTTTCAGAAAAGCTATAGAGATAATACTGAACTGTCCAAAATTCAGAAAATAATACTGGTATCGACAGTTGCTGCCTAGGAAAAGTAATGCTAGAGGGTGATGTCCCATTAAAACATTCCATTCACATTATATGGAAACAATGTGTTTACAATATTTTGTGACCTACTATAAGATTTGCCAAATGGTGTACAAAATGATGCCAAAAGATAGAATACAGATTGTCGAAGTTAAATTACAAAATTACAAAAAAATTTTCGGTTGTATGATCATCACTTCCCTATACATAAGTATAGGTTAGCTTATAAAAAGCTGGGAAAGATGTAGAAGGAAATACACAGCACCTGACAAATTTCTAATAACAACACACAGAGTTCTTCTTGCTGACAGTTTGTCTATAGTCCAAATAAGTGTAAAACATGAGTGGTGAAATGGCAAAATTAGCATGTGGTGATAATTTCCAAAATTATGGACAAAACTCACATGAAGTTGCTCTAACATATCTAGCTTCATAGAGAAAGGTGTAATCTAGTGCAACCTTTAAGTTTCTTTCAGCATTTCTATGAATGAGGTTTAAGTGTCTGTTAATGATACATAAAAATGAATACTAAAATATTACAGACAAATGTTACCGTAATAACACAATGTAAATGAAAATAATGCAAAAGTGAAACATTGTTCCTGCAAACATGGTAAATACCACAAACGTATGAATATTAACCCTCATAAAGTAGAATTCAGATGTATAGAGGTATCTGATACACAACATATTACAGAAAATGTAAGAAAAATGTATACTATACAAGTTGTTATCTATTCCTATATGAGGACATGGTATTCAGATTTTCAAATCTGTGGAATATTCTGTCCCAAGAGAAATGATACAATGTCAAAACTACAACATTACAATACTAAATTATAGAAATAAATGCAGAGGTAATGTAAAGTACTAGAATTACAAATTGCAAGTTTACACCAAAAATGAAAAAAATATTAGTTCCTATGCTTACAATGTGGAAACCGACCAATGAATCCAAACCACACCAGGTACACACCAGCAGAAATGTTTCAACATAACAAAAATAATAAAGTTCATAATCATATAACAATATGTTCAATCATATGTAAAGAATAATTAGAGGAAGCATCTAGCCTCAATCAATAGTTGCACACACTTCTTGAGTACATAAACACAACATCGCAATGACCATGGGTATCCAAAACAGAGTTAAGCATGAGTTTGTACACAACTCAAGTTTCAGGGAGATACAACAATGCAGGTAATCTGAGTCATTAATAGATTGGAATGGTGACATAATCAAGTAGCATGAAGACCAAAATCAGTGTGTGAAATCAGAAATGTATACATCTTGTTATACAGTCTATACACAATTTACGATCACAAACATAAATGTCTTCCACACTATTTGCTAATTGTTCATACAAACTAACCTACATACATACAAGCCTAAACGATTCATTTACAATTAAAAACAATACATACTGGGTGTTGAGATAAGAAAATTCATTGAAATGTATGACTATTAATCTAACAGTGCCTAATTTTATCAGATTCTGATAATTATTTACAACATGATTCACAGAATTTACTCCTGAACTTATTAAGTTCTACCATTTCTGTCTTGAACATAACAAATCATCAGTCATACAGCATCAACCCAACTCAAACAAGACTTAAAGTTACACAATGTGTTGTGAAGTTAATCCCTCTACCCGAAAACACATACATTTATGTGGACTTACATACAATAATAAACAAATAGTTCCATGAAATTTATAAAAATACAAGAATTTTGCATACAGGATAATTTCTTGGCTAACAATTTACCAATTTGAGTCACAAGACTGATGTAGTTGACAGATGCTTGAGTACTATTACTCAGTACCTGTGATCTGTTGAAAGTTGACTGGACCAACAAGGGTACAGTCATAGAGGACTTTGGGATTGGATCCACCCACATCTTTCAGTTTCCTCCCTAGATTTCTCATCACACACTCCAACAGATAAGTAATTTTCTTTCTAGCTTCCACATCAAATCCTGAAACATTGTTTCATGTACTAAATATGCTATTCAATACTTCCCTCACATCACATGGCATATGTTTCACCTGTCTGTATTGAAATCAGTAAGTATTCAGAATTTATGTCTAAATGGATTAAAAAGAGTTCTTACATATGGTATATTAATAAACAGAGCTAAATGCAATGAAAAAATGAACTAGTAAGGTAGTATACACATATATAATAAAGATATCTCAAAGTAACATCCCTTCAGCAAATAGTAGATTAAAAGAAATTATGTACACAAGCTAGACAAGTTGGACTGCACTGACACATCATCCGACAAATGCCTACATTATGAGATATGGACCATAGTCCATGATGTACTGGCATAAGAATTCTGTGTTTAATGTACACGTGTATTTGTTTGCACATATGAAATTTCAAGATATTACTCCTAATATTTACAGTACACAAGTCTTCACTCAGTTTACCACAACATCCATGGCTTTACCCAAAAGAGTTCATGAAGCTTAAATTAAATCACTTTCTGTAGAGTACACAAGAATAATGATAATAATAATAATAATTAACACCAATAGCATTTTAAAATAAGAAATCTATCACTAGATATTTAAAGGCTTTTTCACATTTCAAAATTGTAAAAGATATATATATATATATATATAAAAAACAAAGATGATGTGACTTACCAAATGAAAGTGCTGGCAGGTCGACAGACACACAAACAAACACAAACATACACACAAAATTCTAGCTTTCGCAACCAACGGTTGCCTCGTCAGGAAAGAGGGAAGGAGTGGGAAAGATGAAAGGATTTGGGTTTTAAGGGAGAGGGTAAGGAGTCATTCCAATCCCGGGAGCGGAAAGACTTACCTTAGGGGGAAAAAAGGACGGGTATACACTCGCACACACACACATATCCATCCACACATATACAGACACAAGCAGACATATTTAAAGACAAAGAGTTTGGGCAGAGATGTCAGTCGAGGCAGAAGTGCAGAGGCAAAGATGTTGTTGAATGACAGGTGAGGTATGAGTGGCGGCAACTTGAAATTAGCGGAGATTGAGGCCTGGTGGATAACGGGAAGAGAGGATATATTGAAGAGCAAGTTCCCATCTCTGGAGTTCGGATAGGTTGGTGTTAGTGGGAAGTATCCAGATAACCCGGACGGTGTAACACTGTGCCAAGATGTGCTGGCCGTGCACCAAGGCATGTTTAGCCACAGGGTGATCCTCATTACCAACAAACACTGTCTGCCTGTGTCCATTCATGCGAATGGACAGTTTGTTGCTGGTCATTCCCACATAGAATGCGTCACAGTGTAGGCAGGTCAGTTGGTAGATCACGTGGGTGCTTTCACACGTGGCTCTGCCTTTGATCGTGTACACCTTCCGGGTTACAGGACTGGAGTAGGTGGTGGTGGGAGGGTGCATGGGCCAGGTTTTACACCGGGGGCGGTTACAAGGGTAGGAGCCAGAGGGTAGGGAAGGTGGTTTGGGGATTTCATAGGGATGAACTAAGAGGTTACGAAGGTTAGGTGGACGGCGGAAAGACACTCTTGGTGGAGTGGGGAGGATTTCATGAAGGATGGATCTCATTTCTGGGCAGGATTTTTGGAAGTCGTATCCCTGCTGGAGAGCCACATTCAGAATCTGATCCAGTCCCGGAAAGTATCCTGTCACAAGTGGGGCACTTTTGTGGTTCTTCTGTGGGAGGTTCTGGGTTTGAGAGGATGAGGAAGTTGCTCTGGTTATTTGCTTCTGTACCAGGTCGGGAGGGTAGTTGCGGGATGCGAAAGCTGTTGTCAGGTTGTTGGTGTAATGCTTCAGGGATTCCGGACTGGAGCAGATTCGTTTGCCACGAAGACCTAGGCTGTAGGGAAGGGACCGTTTGATGTGGAATGGGTGGCAGCTGTCGTAATGGAGGTACTGTTGCTTGTTGGTGGGTTTGATGTGGACGGACGTGTGAAGTTGGCCATTGGACAGGTGGAGGTCAACATCAAGGAAAGTGGCATGGGATTTGGAGTAGGACCAGGTGAATCTGATGGAACCAAAGGAGTTGAGGTTGGAGAGGAAATTCTGGAGTTCTTCTTCACTGTGAGTCCAGATCATGAAGATGTCTTCAATAAATCTGTACCAAACTTTGGGTTGGCAGGCCTGGGTAACCAAGAAGGCTTCCTCTAAGCGACCCATGAATAGGTTGGCGTACGAAGGGGCCATCCTGGTACCCATGGCTGTTCCCTTTAATTGCTGGTATGTCTGGCCTTCAAAAGTGAAGAAGTTGTGGGTCAGGATGAAGCTGGCTAAGGTAATGAGGAAAGAGGTTTTAGGTAGGGTGGCAGGTGATCGGCGTGAAAGGAAGTGCTCCATCGCAGCGAGGCCCTGGACGTGCGGGATATTTGTGTATAAGGAAGTGGCATCAATGGTTACAAGGATGGTTTCTGGGGGTAACGGATTGGGTAAGGATTCCAGGCGTTCGAGAAAGTGGTTGGTGTCTTTGATGAAGGATGGGAGACTGCACGTAATGGGTTGAAGGTGTTGATCTACGTAGGCAGAGATACGTTCTGTACGTGCAGTCTCCCATCCTTCATCAAAGACACCAACCACTTTCTCGAACGCCTGGAATCCTTACCCAATCCGTTACCTCCAGAAACCATCCTTGTAACCATTGATGCCACTTCCTTATACACAAATATCCCTCACGTCCAGGGCCTCGCTGCGATGGAGCACTTCCTTTCACGCCGATCACCTGCCACCCTACCTAAAACCTCTTTCCTCATTACCTTAGCCAGCTTCATCCTGACCCACAACTTCTTCACTTTTGAAGGCCAGACATACCAGCAATTAAAGGGAACAGCCATGGGTACCAGGATGGCCCCTTCGTACGCCAACCTATTCATGGGTCGCTTAGAGGAAGCCTTCTTGGTTACCCAGGCCTGCCAACCCAAAGTTTGGTACAGATTTATTGATGACATCTTCATGATCTGGACTCACAGTGAAGAAGAACTCCAGAATTTCCTCTCCAACCTCAACTCCTTTGGTTCCATCAGATTCACCTGGTCCTACTCCAAATCCCATGCCACTTTCCTTGATGTTGACCTCCACCTGTCCAATGGCCAACTTCACACGTCCGTCCACATCAAACCCACCAACAAGCAACAGTACCTCCATTACGACAGCTGCCACCCATTCCACATCAAACGGTCCCTTCCCTACAGCCTAGGTCTTCGTGGCAAACGAATCTGCTCCAGTCCGGAATCCCTGAAGCATTACACCAACAACCTGACAACAGCTTTCGCATCCCGCAACTACCCTCCCGACCTGGTACAGAAGCAAATAACCAGAGCAACTTCCTCATCCTCTCAAACCCAGAACCTCCCACAGAAGAACCACAAAAGTGCCCCACTTGTGACAGGATACTTTCCGGGACTGGATCAGATTCTGAATGTGGCTCTCCAGCAGGGATACGACTTCCTAAAATCCTGCCCAGAAATGAGATCCATCCTTCATGAAATCCTCCCCACTCCACCAAGAGTGTCTTTCCGCCGTCCACCTAACCTTCGTAACCTCTTAGTTCATCCCTATGAAATCCCCAAACCACCTTCCCTACCCTCTGGCTCCTACCCTTGTAACCGCCCCCGGTGTAAAACCTGGCCCATGCACCCTCCCACCACCACCTACTCCAGTCCTGTAACCCGGAAGGTGTACACGATCAAAGGCAGAGCCACGTGTGAAAGCACCCACGTGATCTACCAACTGACCTGCCTACACTGTGACGCATTCTATGTGGGAATGACCAGCAACAAACTGTCCATTCGCATGAATGGACACAGGCAGACAGTGTTTGTTGGTAATGAGGATCACCCTGTGGCTAAACATGCCTTGGTGCACGGCCAGCACATCTTGGCACAGTGTTACACCGTCCGGGTTATCTGGATACTTCCCACTAACACCAACCTATCCGAACTCCGGAGATGGGAACTTGCTCTTCAATATATCCTCTCTTCCCGTTATCCACCAGGCCTCAATCTCCACTAATTTCAAGTTGCCGCCACTCATACCTCACCTGTCATTCAACAACATCTTTGCCTCTGCACTTCTGCCTCAACTGACATCTCTGCCCAAACTCTTTGTCTTTAAATATGTCTGCTTGTGTCTGTATATGTGTGGATGGATATGTGTGTGTGTGCGAGTGTATACCCGTCCTTTTTTCCCCCTAAGGTAAGTCTTTCCGCTCCCGGGATTGGAATGACTCCTTACCCTCTCCCTTAAAACCCAAATCCTTTCATCTTTCCCTCTCCTTCCCTCTTTCCTGACGAGGCAACCGTTGGTTGCGAAAGTTAGAATTTTGTGTGTATGTTTGTGTTTGTTTGTGTGTCTGTCGACCTGCCAGCACTTTTATTTGGTAAGTCACATCATCTTTGTTTTTAGATATATATTTCCTACGTGGAATGTTTCCCTCTATTATAACCATATATATATATATATATATATATATATATATATATATATATATATATATATATATATATATATATATATATATATATATATATATATATATATATATATATATATATATATATATATAAACAAAGATGAGGTGACTTACCGAACAAAAACGCTGGCAGGTCGATAGACACACAAACAAACACAAACATACACACAAAATTCAAGCTTTCGCAACAAATTGTTGCCTCATCAGGAGAGGGGAAGACGAAAGGAAGTGGGTTTTAAAGGAGAGGGTAAGGAGTCATTCCAATCCCGGGAGCGGAAAGACTTACCTTAGGGGGAAAAAAGGACAGGTATACACTCGCACACACGCACATATCCATCCACACATACAGACACAAGCAGACTGCTTGTGTCTGTATGTGTGGATGGATATGTGCGTGTGTGCGAGTGTATACCTGTCCTTTTTTCCCCCTAAGGTAAGTCTTTCCGCTCCCGGGATTGGAATGACTCCTTACCCTCTCCTTTAAAACCCACTTCCTTTCGTCTTCCCCTCTCCTGATGAGGCAACAATTTGTTGCGAAAGCTTGAATTTTGTGTGTATGTTTGTGTTTGTTTGTGTGTCTATCGACCTGCCAGCGTTTTTGTTCGGTAAGTCACCTCATCTTTGTTTTTATATATAATTTTTCCCACGTGGAATGTTTCCTTCCATTATATATATATATATATATATATATATATATATATATATATATATATGGTGTCTGTATATGTGTGGATGGATATGTGTGTGTGTGCGAGTGTATACCCGTCCCTTTTTCCCCCTAAGGTAAGTCTTTCCGCTCCCGGGACTGGAGTGACTCCTTACCCTCTCCCTTAAAACCCACATCCTTTCGTCTTTCCCTCTCGTTCCCTCTTTCCTGATGAGGCAACAGTTTGTTGCGAAAGCTTGAATTTTGTGTGTGTTTGTGTTTGTTTGTGTGTCTATCGACCTGCCAGCACTTTCGTTTGGTAAGTCACATCATCTTCATTTTTTATATATATATATATATATATATATATATATATATATATATATATATATATATATATATATATATATATATATATATATATATATTACAGAATTATATAATTATATAGTTGTATGAACCTTCAAATGTAGTGTGGCATAGACTTAAACTCAGTCAATGCACAAGACAGGATTTTGGAGATCACATAATCTTACATACTGCATTCCTGACAAAGGAGAAAGAAAAAAAATAGATAGTTATGGAATTTGTCTATAAGCTTTCAGTTCAGTGATATTGTGTAACCCAAACAACTTCTTGGATTTAGGATACACATGTCTCTATGCACCAGGATTCAGATTTTCAAGAATTTCAAATGGTCCTATATAAATATCAAAGAATTTCTTTATCTCAGATGTCAAGACTTTAGATTTCTCTTTGGTTTTCACCAATACAATATCTCCTACCTCGAAAATCTGCCACTACCATCATGTCTCTGCTTTCTTCTATCCTCCTGCTTTTTCATCATCTCCCTGACACACTCTTTTCTCTCTTGCGATGACAGAATTTTACATGGTGGAAACTCAGCAGAAATAAAGTTAACTGACCTGCAATTAAGCGTGATTTCAAGTGGTGAAAACCTGTTGAAGAATGTTGTAAGCTGTTCATAATATCCTCAAAATCACTGACATATTGTATCCAACTGGTATGATTTTTACTACAATATGTTCTAAACAGTCTTCTAATTTCTCTTGTATATCTTACTGCAGGATTACTCAATGGATGGTACACTGAGGCTAGAATATGCATTATTTTAGTATGATCAACAATGTCTTTCCAAGCCGGTGAGGTAAACTGAAAACTATTGTCAGATAAAATTGGTTTAGGAGTACCCACTATATTCTGTTATTTTTGATTTTATGGGTGTAAGTGATATTGGTTGATAGTTACCTGGTGATGATATATCTCCTTCTTTATGTACTGGTTTAACTGCAGATATTTTTAAACATTCTGGACGATTACCTTCATTTAAAATTTTGTTGATTATTTAGTCAGTGGTGTTAGAATTTGATTTCTGATATACTCAATAACTTCGTTTGAGAGACCACAGTAATGCTCTGCTCCAGAATTACTGAACCTAGCTATTGATTCATTGAACATCTTCTCAGTTACACAAGTCCAGTGAAAGCTGTCTGTCTGCTTGCTATTCATTTCCGGCAGCAGTGCCTCTGCCTTACACACATTCTCCATTATGCTGTTATCTGGTTGAGGACTGACAAAATGTGCATTTAGCATATCAGGTGGAATTGGCATCTGGTATAGTTTATCATCACAATTAGTTTCTGTTTAAATAGTGTTGAAAATGGCTGTGATGTGGAATCTGAGTGGGATACGGTCAAATGGGGGGTGCCCCAGGGATCAGTGTTCCTTATTTATATAAATTATGTGTCCTCTACTATTACAGGTAACTCTAAAGTATTTTTGTTTGCTGATGACACTAGCTTCGAAGCAAAGGATGTTGTGTGCAACATTGGCTCTGTTTCAGATCATGCAGTTCATGACATAAGTTCATTGCTTGTAGAAAATAAACTAATGCTAAATCACAGTAAGACACAGTTTTTACAGTTTACAACACACAATTCAACAAAACATGATGTTTTAATTTCACTGAGTGGGCATATGATTAGTGAAACTTAACAGTTAAAATTTCTAAGTGTTCTGAAAGACAGTAAACTTTCATGGAAAGCCCATGTTCAGGATCTTGTTCAAAGAAGTAATGCCACCATTTTTACTATTCAAACAGCATCTGAAGTAAGTGATCATTTGACATGAAAATTATTGTACTTTGCTTATTTTCATCAAAGTTCTCCTCATTCTGTGTTAATGTTTGTAGGCTTCTAAATAAAAGATTCTGTGGCAGATGGATAGACCGAGATGGACCAGTTCCTTGCTCTCCATAGTCTCTTGGTCTCTGGACATAAACCCACTACAGTTTTATTTGTGGGGGTATTTGAAAGCTCTTGGGTACTGAACCCTGGTACAAGATGTACAGAGTCTTCACGTCCATATTGTGGAAGGCTATTCTAATGGGACCCCTTCCTGCCTATAACTGAAATTTTGTTAAATTCCCAACTAAATAAAGTCCAGATACAATTCTATTGGAAATTTCCAGACATAGAATTAATTAAAGTTAATTGTAGGACAAGGAACTTAGAATAATTTTTGCTACCATTGTTGGATGTAGAATGTCAATAATAAAAACAACACTCAACTTTCTGTTCAATGCCATAGTTACTGTTATTGCTGTATCTCATTATCTTAAAAAGAAAACATGACAGTATGTTAATCATCATCTTGCAGTTATTATTGCAGCATAATTCCTTGATTTAATAAATTCATCAATAATTACTATTATCCGAGTTCTCCAAATGATGTATTTCAGGATAAAATGTACCTCCTTTAAAATGAAACAATGGGTAATGTTACTCTGCTATGTATCCTTCACTTTTAAAGATCACAAGACACTTTTTTTCACTTCAATATACATTAACAATGTATTCCACTGGTACATTAGAGGTGAGTTACTCAACTTTTCTCCATCACTTCTCACAACCTACTACTATTACTAGCTGCAGCATAAACGTAAACCGAAGATACATCTATATTGACAGCTGTGTATGACTCAGTACTGAGTATGACTCAGACTAATTTTTAATCATGAATAATATTTGTGTAGAATAAATATGTCCAAATATGTCCATAAACAATTACTGTATTGTGATCTACCATTGGTTGTGGCTGTATTGTCGCCTACAGTACTCCAGGATTACATAGCTGTAGTCTCATCATACCACAAAAAGTATGCAATTCTCCATGGATACAGCAGCATGTCAGGGATTCAATGCAATGATGGATTGATGTCTGCACTCTTGCTAATGAAGAGCATTTAGAATAGTGTTTCAAACTGTGCTGAGTCTTCTTTTTCTGTGAGTTTCACATGATAAATGTGTTGAAGAGTTGTAGAAACTGAACTCTAAAATGGCAATAAAGTTTTTCTAGACCCATGTCCATGTAACATATTTTCTTCCTTTATGTATGAGAAATGTTTCCTGTAAGTTTGGCTACACCTTTTTGTTATACCCTGTATTTCTGGAATAACCACTTAATACTATTTCTTGAAATTTTGTTAGTAGCCTTTCATAAGATAGTTGGTGTTAAAATGTAACCACATTGTTGAGCTATGTGAGTTAATACTCAAGTTAGATTCTTGATGTTTGAAGAAATTGCGGTATCTGTTCCTTGCAGTTTGCTTCACCTGTAAATTAGATCCTGGACGCACCATAAAGTACAGGCTATATTTGTCACAGTTAATCAATTACTTTAAAAATGATGTAGCTGAAATGTGATATCCTCTTATAATGTTTTTTATTCAGATCACAAATGACATCACATCAAACTTCTCAAAACCGAACCAATCACTGACTGCCTTTGCCCATTGCAGACACACCTTATATATGTTTCAGCAATCATAATTTACTTGTTTACAACGATTGAAATGTTAATTTCAATGATTTCAAATAAAAGTTGCACAGTTTTTTATGAATGAGCTTCAGTATTTGGATTAACAAAACAGGATATTCCATGATAAGAAACAGTTTGAAATAAAACATGTGACATAACCAAAATCAAATAGCATTTTAATTACAGTTCAGACCATGCAAAGAAAGTTGAGTCATCCATTTACCATAGCCACAATATGTGCTCATTGAGTTTATTTACTTTGCATGTTTGTTGTGGCTTAGTAAGCCTGTTGGGTTCTCCAAATTGTCTATTATCCCTCTCTACAATATATCTTATACCGTTCTGTTACAGGTCTGTCTATCTTCAAACATCTGTTGGTTTGGATTTTTCAGCATCACAGTGATTATCTTCCAAGAGTCAAAGAAACTTCTTCATATTTGTTCAATATTTCCTGTTAGTTCCATTTTTCATGGGTCTCACACACATATTCTAGAACAGTCCCACACACACAAGCAGCCTTTTATACGCAGTCTCCATGAAAGACACATTAGATTTGCCCAGTATCATACTAATGCTTGAGTCGATGTCACCATTCTATTTCATGTTGACTGGTTCAAACTGATACTCACTGGTATTTTACTCATAGGATAATATATTTTCCCATTTTGTAAAGTGCAAAATTTTACATTTCTGTACATTTAAACCAAGGTGCCAAATTCTAAAATACTTTGAAATCTTATTAAGATCTAATTGAATATTTGTGAAGTGTTTTTCAAAGCATAAGCTAACTGCACCATCTGCAAAAATTCTTAGTTACTGTTGACGTTGTCTGCCAATTCATTAATACGCAGCACGAGCACCTGGAGCACCCTGAAGTTACTTCTACTTATTTCAAAAGCCCCACATCAAACA
The DNA here is from genome assembly GCF_023864345.2 of Schistocerca serialis cubense. Classification (NCBI taxonomy): domain Eukaryota; kingdom Metazoa; phylum Arthropoda; class Insecta; order Orthoptera; family Acrididae; genus Schistocerca; species Schistocerca serialis. The sequence goes on along the minus strand of NC_064638.1, from coordinate 342,516,120 downwards.
TAACAATCTGAGTCTTCTCTACCAAGAACTCCTCATTTCACTCACAAATTTCATTTCATGCCCCATATAACCATATTTTTCTTAATAAACATGGTTGTACTCAGTCAACTGTCTTTCCAAAGTTGTGAAATACTGTTTCTATCTCATAGGCTTGATCCATGACCTGCAAGTGAGAAAAGCACTAGCTGGATTTCCCATACTTGATGTTTTTGGGATACATGCTCATTGGTATGGAGTAGGTCATTGTGGTCTCATTATGTTTGAGCACATAACATGTTATAAGATTCTTCAGTAGGTGAATGTCTGACCTATTGCATTGTATTTTTGTAGATCACTTCTGCTACCCTTCTTGTAGATGAGTGGCACCTTTTCTTTCTTCCAATAACCGGGCACCATTTTGTGTTCAAGGGATCTACACTATATCATTGTTAAGAGAAGGGAAAACTCTGGCAAAGTTCTGTATAGAGTCAGATAGAGATATCAGTCCCTGGGCTTGTTAATATATTTTAGTGATTTCAGTTGTTTCTCAATGCCACTGATATTAATTGTCCATATCATTCTCTCACCTATAGTGGACTGATGTGTAGTGCACAGAAACACGTAACAGAAAACAGTATTGAAATTAGCTTTCAAGCTCTTTCTAGTAAAAGTACACATATCTGTACACAGAACCACACAGACAACCAAACATACTCTCTTGCTGTAGTGGTGAGACTGGTTATAGAATTTTGATTATTGAAAGCAGTTGTCTGGATAGATGGAGGTGGTGAGGGGGTAGGGAAGGGTGCATAAGGCAAGAAGGGGTAGTGAGGTAGTATGAGGCAGGTCTTTCGACAGATGACTCAGTGGCTGCACAAGACAAAAGCAGTTCAGAGGGTAGAGCATATAATAAATAGAGAGAGGGTGGAGGGAGAGTGGTTAAGGAAAGGAGAGAAAGGTGGTGATAAAGAGGGAGATTACCACCTTCTTGCTAGTTTACATATTTGTTCATCCAGGGATTTCCATTATTGTTATTTACATCTCTCATATTCATAATGGTGTTAGAATTAAATTGAGGCAGTACTCATTTACTTTCTTTTGTAAAGGTAAATTGAAAAGAAGTCCGCATATCTGCATATTACTTGTTACACTTGAATTCACTTCTTGTGCCATCCATGAGAGTCTGAACAACAGCTTTGGTGCCACTGAGAGATGAACAGAATGCCTTTTTGTTTTGGGAGAGGTCTTCTGATAAGATTCAATTAAGGTAGTCATTGAAGACATTGTGCATTGCCCTTTCAATGGCCAAATATATTTCCTTTAGCATCTCTCTCGATCTGTGCTATATTTTGTTGTACACCTACCATGCAATAGTGTCTCTATTTTTTCAAATGTTTCTCTATGGATATTACATACTGTGGAGGATTACTTTCAACATGCACTATACAAGGTACACATCTGTACAATGCTTGGTCACTTATTATTATAATTTTGGGCACAGTTCTTCTACATGCTCCTGCTAAGTGTTAATGTTTCAAGTTCTTCCTGGAGGTAAGACATGACTGCCTCTTTATGTAGTTTTGCTGAACATGTACATTTTTTTACCTGTTTTAGCTGCCTTTAATGTGTTAACCATTATTGCCAAACTGACTCATAATCATTGATACAAGTTACAATGTGGATGTCCTCAGAGAGGACAGATCCAAATCAGTTGTTGGAGGATTAAATTCTTCTGCAGTGATTGCAGTATGATTGGGGAATGTATGTACTTTTGAGCTGATGGTTTTTCATAAAATTTCAGTTACAGCTGGGGGTTAGACTGTTGGTCAACAAAAGGAACTAATTATAAATTCATGCACAGCCTTGAAACTTGAATATGGTTCATACAGCCTCACAGGCAACATCAGTGTCTACTTTGGTGAGTTTCAATGAATATCCCATTTCTGATCCTATTGATAAATCACTTTTGCTCACCACAAAAATCTCACTGCTGTAAATCACAGGTACTTTTTATTTTTTTTTATTTTGTTTTATTTACTGTGAGCTCCACTGATTAGTAGGAGTTCTTGTAGGGCTTCTAATACTATTTTTGTGACTTTCAGAGTATCAGGTTCCGTTCTCTTTCCAAACATTAAACCCAACAGTTCCATCACAGAAGGTGGTATTTGTTTAAGTAATTCTTAAGCCTGTTCTGATTATTTCTGAAACAAAAGACATTTGCAGTAGTGGCCTGTTACTATCTACAATTTTGTATCACATTTTTTTATTGAATGGAAGCAAATGCTTTGTTTTAAGTATTTCTGGAAGCTTATGCAGTCCTTTAGCAGACTCACCAGTAGGTAATCTACGAAGAGTAAGCATTTTATTCCTAAGTTTTGCATTTGCCTGCACTGCTATCCTTCTCACTGGAAATTAGCAGCAGCATTGCATAAGGTACTAAGTTCTCTGTTGTTACAAAATTTTCTTTGGATTTAAAAACAAATATTTTTATTTTTTTTATTATTTTATTTTCTTTATTTACATCTTTATGGTATGCTACTAAAATAACCATTTACACAACTTACCATGATCTTAGATGTGCAGAAAGACCCATGTTGTTTTATTACATGATTGCTGAACAGTCACTGGAAAGTTACATCCATTAAACATCTGGAAGTATGAATACACAGCAGTTTAAAGTGGAATAACCACATAAAACTAATAGTGGGACAGGCAGATGCTGGACTGAGATTCATTGCAACAATCCTCAGAAAGTGTAGTCCACAAACAAAGCAAGAAACTTATGTAACCCTTATATCATTTTTTGGGGGGGAGGGGGGCAGGTGAAGGGGTGGAAGAGTGAAAGTGCCATTGCAATGCTCATCCATCTCTGATGGCAGTTCGACATGGAGTGGATTACTGTTGAAATTCTGAGAACATACACTTCTAGAAGAGTTGCTCAATATCATGCCACCCCACACATATCTCACGAAAAAACTAAAAGGAAAACCAGAGATATTTAAACTCATAGATAGGCTATGCAACAGTCATTCTGCCCATGCATCATTTGTGACTGGGAGACGAGATGGAAGAGTGGCGGGGGGAGGGGGGGGAAGTGACAATGGTGCATGAAATACCCCCTTCCACGCACCATATGGTGACTTCTGGAGTACAGATGTGGATGTAGATGTAAATATAAACTGTTTACTCATTCAAGCACAGAAAGATAATATGGCATATGTGTCTGCTTTATTTACACAGTGCACGAGTGCTCTCCTCTTTGGTGAAGGCATTGATGTTGTTGTGCAGAGAATGGCACAGCATTCTACTCAGCCCATTTATTACTACTATTTCTCTTATGTTGGACCTCTGACTAGCTATCCTGGTTTGGAAGGTATGTATATTTATTTAAAGGTAAAGAAATCACTACTATCATTGAAACTGATGACTTCATACTTAATTGCCTAGCCAATTGTGTGTGATGAGCAAATTACTACTTCTTAAAATAAGGAAAATACCTTGAGCTCTCTGAAGTGATGGACCATTATGTCAGAATCAACTGAGAGTTGAATTCAACATTCATACTGAATTGATGTCATTCATTACAGACCAACAAGACAATGAATACTATTAAAATGTTTTCTTTGTTGTACATACAAAATTAAAATTTAAATTCAACTATTGCTTGTAAACAAAAATAACCATAAAATTTTTAACCTGCCATAAGAATTTTGTTTTTAAGCTACTTAGTAGCTGCTGTAATAAATAGTTTAAAGTGGGAGTGGGAGGGGGTAACACTACGGGAAATAATGAAGTAAGTTAACCTTTTCAGTGATATTGCCAAGCAGGTGTATGGTTAAGAGGACAGATGAATATCAAGTAAAAATAAGGGGATTTAATGTTGAAGTGGACAGAACTAGGATGGAAGAAGAAAGGTCAAGGGAGGAAAAGAGTAAACTGAAGGAAACTGGTGTAGAAAGTAGAATTTACAGAGAGTTGTGTGTGTGTGTGTGTGTGTGTGTGTGTGTGTGTGTGTGTGTGTGTGACTGAACAAAAAAAAGTTTTTTTTGTAACCTCAGTGAGATATAGAAGAGCATTGAGCAAATGTAGATGAAGCCATATATTAATAGCTATTCTGCAGTAAACCATTAAGAAATCCTACTTATGGTACTGCAAAAAATATAAAATTTCCCTTTTTGTTTTCAGATAGCAAAACTGTTTCAGAGAAAATAGAAAAACATTGCTCATGAACAATATTAGAAAATCCCCCTTGTTCTTATCTCTAAAGTAAAACACATCAATAATGAACATTAAAATTAAACTCTATGAGAAAAAAGGTCATCTAAAACATTATAAAACATTTTTAAAAAACATATAAAATCAGGTAAAATTTTGAAATTCAGTTCCCAGGGAAGACCTCTGGCAAAAATTACATCCTGTGAAAAGCATAGGCTACCACATTTTCCAATACATCCTTAAACATAAATAAATTATATTGCAACAAATACTATATACATTATCAGCCAGATGTTAATGGTATGAGTACAGCCTTAGGAAGACTGCAAATGTTGTTAGCTTGCAGGAAAAATAATGACAAACAAACACTGCAAAGAATTTCACTATTGTTTTCATACAGATTGTAATGCTGCAACCTTTATGAAAAGTGTTACTATTTCTTTACCTTGAAGTGCTGACTGGTACTGTCACTGCACAATACTGCAAAAAGAATAGCTATTTCTGAAACTTAAGGTGATTTTGCAGTTTTTAGACATTAATATTTACAAATGAAACTATTTCATAAGACATGGTATCCATTTCAACAAATTTGGCAATAGTATGCTACCTTCTGACATAAGTAGGATTCTCTACCTTGTTAGTGAAAGTAGAATAAATCTGTCATTGTCCTGGGGATTCTCCACAAACAAACTATTAGAATGGACCAATCCCCATGGAATTTATCCAAAAGCAACAAAATAATTCAGAAATGCATCGTAGAAATACAGATCCCCCATCCTGATCTCAGATTCAGCTTTCATCATCTATTATCAAAAAATCCAATCAATAAACACCAAACAGAATTTCAGATCTACTTGTCAGACAGCAGTATTAAGACTCATGTTATTTGTTTCTTAGAGCACTGTTTCAAAAATCAAAACTTGTTATTCTTCATCTTTACAAATTATACAACTGGTAACAGTGTCTGCAGTTCTAACAGTGGGCTACTTGGCCATCTACTGCTTGTTAAGGAGGGCATGGTATGCAACACATGCAACTCAACTGATAACCTAAATAATAGGAAACATTTTTAACTTTGTGCTATAGAAATCAAGCAGCCTGATGTAACAATAGTTTTTATTTATCATTTTCTTGATGGCAACATATCCCAGTTTCTGAACAGACTTGAAAGTTTCATGTATCTTTACAAATCCAAAGGTGATCATATTATGTGGTGATTTTAACATAAATTTTGGTGACATTTCACATACAGTGAGTGATGTCATAAACCTTTTAGCAACTTGCAGTATCCAAAATACAATAAAGGATCCAAGCAGAATACCATGTAATTCAAGCAGTTGTATAGATGCAATATTCTCTCCCATTTATTAATGTTCTGAGATGGACCAATGGATCTCTGACCATCAGGATATCTTGCTATGGCTTAGTATAGGGCAAACATAGAAAATTTAACACCTACTTTCTTCTACAGAAGGCACATCAAAGAACCTTGCAATATCAACATGTTTAAAAATGTACTTCAGTATCAATCCTGGGATATTATTTACCAGGAAGGTAATTTAGATAAGAAAACTTCTCCAATGCTTGACATACTGGATTATCATTTCAATGTGCCATTTCCAATATAAAAAAATTGAATTGCAATACTCAATAAGGAAAACTGGTAATAAGTGGATCACAAATGATATAAGAATGTCGTATAACACTAAGAGGCCACACTATGAACAAAGTTTAGAACCAGATTGTACAAGAAGATATTTTGTGAAGTAATATATAAAGCAAAACAACTAGAAAATGAAGTATACATAAATCTTTCTAAAAACAAATGTAAAACCATGTGGGGATATTGTCAGAAAAATTTTACAACCTGATGCTAAACTGAAAACACCAGCATCTCTTCACTATAATGGCAAACAAATAACAGATACCAAACACGTATTTGTGAACACTTTTCTAGAATTGCTAGCAGTCTTTCAGTCAGTCAATCTCCACCAACAAAACATTCTGTCCAAAGTGTAAAAGATCTGACAAATTGCTAATATGTGCAGTTTTGACGGATGTTCTAATTAATGGAATATGAAAATGGCTTTGATTGTTTACTTACCTATATAATAAAATGGCTTGCTGATGAAGTAGTATAGCCCCTTTGCAACATAATCAAGTGCTCCATGGGTACTGGCATTTTCCCTCATCCAATCCAAACCTCCATGATATTTCATTACACAGAACAAAGAGAAGCATGAGATCATTAAATGCTGACCTACATCCATCCTTCCAGCTGTGTCCAAAATAACAGAAGAAAATTATGTATTCGAGTAATGTTCTTTCCTGAAATAACTCTATACTAACAGGACAGCAGTTTCGCCCTCATAAAAATAAATCTGTCAGTGAGGCTCTCTCTCCATTTACTCACCACATAATGCATGTATTTAATGAAAAACACAATGTTTCTTGCCTTTTCATTGATATGTCAAAGACATTTGATCTAGTCAATCACACATTGTTCATATGCTAACTGGATGCTTATGGAATCAGAAGATTCTGCAATGAGCAGTTTTAGTTGTATCTATCAAACAGAGGGCAACTGGTAGAAATAACGATGCATGATGAAAAAATGAGCTGTTCGGATATAATACCAGTCATTCATTTGTAAATAAGAATCTCCATATCTTTAAAACAAATAATGACATGCATGACCATCACATCTGACAAATTGGAGAATGAATAAATGCCATGGTCATGTGAGACACATAGACAGCATGCTCTACAACAAATTATCTTGTTCAATAAAAAATAATAAAAACTCTTTCAGTGCGAAATATTACCTATATAATGTTCTAGCACTATTTTTATTCTGTTCCTGGATTTGTAGAGGCCACTAATGTCAATGTAACTTCAATTTTGTCCTAAATGTATTATGCCATATGGCACTTGCCACAGGCATATATCTCGCCTTTTGGCTTGACTCAACTAGAGCTTAAGTTTGAAATGCCCTTTTTCATAAGCTAGGGGACTTGTGGGGCTCTGGCTGCAGTATGGAGGCAGAATGGTTGGCAAGTGTGCTTCAGCGGATTGTGCTGTGGGCCACCTCGAGATTATTGTGTCGACTTTTCTGTTCCTTGGAAGGAATGCCTTGATAGTTGTCTTGAGTGGTATTGGACTACTGTTCAAATATTTATTAGGATCAGCTAGACAGTTACTGAATTTGTCAGGGGTGTTGCAGTTGTGATTAAATTTTCATCTGGTTTTTAAGTCCTGCACAGGTCAGCTAGCAGCCATTGTCTTTGTTAGCTTTGTAACAGTTTATTGTTTAAATTTACTGATGGATTTAAGTGATTCTGAAATCGGCAGGGCAGCTGTTGAGTACATTTACGTTGTTGTAGTTGTTGATTGAATTTTCATGGATTTTAAGTGTTGCAGAGATAGCCAGACAGCTGTTGGTATGGTTGATGCTGCTGCAAACTTTGCTTGTTACATATTAATATGGAATTAATTGCTGTGCCACTCAGGCTAGCAGCTTTCAAATTGATTAGGAAGGCTGCAGTTTGACATTGGCAGTCTTCATTGCAGTTATGAATTGAAGGGAGCTATTGCCAATATTTACCATTTCATGTAAGGCTGACATAGTAGGCATTGGACTCCATGAAGACTATATGTTAGTGATTATGAAATTGTCTGCTGTTAGTGGATTGAAATCCATTTGCATCTGGAGGTGTGAATGATGATAGTGTGATGGATCTGATACAGTTCAATTTTCCTTGAGATGTATGACTCTCAGCTTCAACTATGATAATGATGGAAGCTAAAGAAATTAATCAAAATTTATGCCCCAGCTGGGCTTGAACCAGAGTGTCTTTGCTTTTTTTTTTTTTTTTTTTTTTTTTTTTTTCCCAAAACCACCTTTATTTCTGAGGCTCTCTGGTATTGGAATAGCACCTCAGTTTTTGATGTAATGGGCAAATCTTGCATGTATCTCAGGTGTAGGTGACTGTAGATCTGATATGATTAAATATCTCAAGGAGAATTTAATTATACCAGATCTACGGATTACCTGTACTTGTGGTACAGGTAGTATCCACATTACATCCAAAGTTGGGGTGCTATTCCAATACTATTCCAATAACAGAGAGCCTCAGCAATAGTAATGATTTAAGAAGGGGAAAATAAATTGAAGACATGGATTGACGTTTGTATAATGGAGGGATTTGGACTAGTGTAGTCAGTGCAGCTGTGTCATCTGTACTGCTATAGTGGTGTAATGGCTAGCATGCCTGCCTAGTAAGCAAGGAGAACCCAGCTGAAGTGCCAGCCAGGGCACAAATTTTATTTCATTTCTTCAGTTTCTATCATTATCGTATATGAAGTTTTCGAATGCTGTGAAACAAACACATCCTTCACCCACCTGTGACTGCTATTAGTGTGTGCCTTAGTGCCCCAAATGGTTAGTGGTTCTGGCCACTCATTTGGTTGGTGAAATAACTGGTTGTTGAGGCATAGTAATTGGGATAGTTCCTCCAGCCTCCCATTCAAGAATGGCATTGAGCTCAGGTTACTGTATTAACTGTTATTGCGACAATTATCAAATAACAATTATTCTTGTTGACTACAAAATGTATTAACCATGAATGCAATGGCAGTTAAATAACAATTACTCTTATATTGACTGAACACACACATACACACACACACACACACACACACACACACACACACACACACACACACACACACACAAATGCTCCACAACACATATTTGTATTTTAAAACAGAGATCGCTGCTTAGAAACTAATGTAATGTAAATTTATGTGTATTCTGTTGGTATTAATTTACATTAACAAATTAATTTCTGCTATCGCTGCTACATAAATACCCATCAAATATTAACCTAGATCCAAATTCATTGATTTCTTTATTCTGAATATGAGTACCAAGAAGATGAAGATGATGAAGAAATTGAAGAAATGTATGATGAAATAAAAGAAATTATTCAGATTGTGAAGGGAGACGAAAATTTAATAGTCATGGGTGACTGGAATTCGAGTGTAGGAAAAGGGAAAGAAGGAAACATAGTAAGTGAATATGGATTGGGGGACAGAAATGAAAGAGGAAGCCGCCTGGTCGAATTTTGCACAGAGCACAACATAATCATAACTAACACTTGGTTTAAGAATCATGAAAGAAGGTTGTATACATGGAAGAACCCTGGAGATACTAAAAGATATCAGATAGATTATATAATGGTAAGACAGAGATTTAGGAACCAGGTTTTAAATTGTAAGACATTTCCAGGGGCAGATGTGGACTCTGACCACAATCTATTGGTTATGAACTGTAGATTAAAACTGAAGAAACTACAGAAAGGTGGTAGTTTAACGAGATGGGACCTTGATAAACTGACTAAACCAGAGGTCGTACAGAGTTTCAGGGAGAGCATAAGGGAACAATTGACAAGAATGAGGGAAAGAAATACAGTAGAAGAAGAATGGGTAGCTTTGAGGGACGAAGTAGTGAAGGCAGCAGAGGATCAATTAGGTAAAAAGACGAGGGCTAGTAGAACTCCATGGGTAACAGAAGAAATATTGAATTTAATTGATGAAAGGAGAAAATATAAAAATGCAGTAAATCAAGCAGGCAAAAAGGAATACAAACATCTCAAAAATGAGATCGACAGGAAGTGCAAAATGGCTAAGCAGGGATGGCTAGAGGACAAATGTAAGGATGTAGAGGCCTATCTCACTAGGGGTAAGATAGATACCGCCTACAGGAAAATTAAAGAGACCTTTGGAGATAAGAGAACGACTTGTATGAATATCAAGAGCTCAAATGGAAACCCAGTTCTAAGCAAAGAAGGGAAAGCAGAAAGGTGGAAGGAGTATATAGAGGGTCTATACAAGGGCGAAGTACTTGAGGACAATATTATGGAAATGGAAGAGGATGTAGATGAAGATGAAATGGGAGTGTAGCCATGTATGGAAGTGAAACATGGACGATAAATAGTTTGGACAAGAAGAGAATAGAAGCTTTCGAAATGTGGTGCTACAGAAGAATGCTGAAGATTAGATGGGTAGATCACATAACTAATGAGGAAGCATTGAATAGGATTGGGGAGAAGAGAAGTTTGTGGCACAACTTGACCAGAAGAAGGGATCGGTTGGTAGGACATGTTCTGAGGCATCAAGGGATCACCAATTTAGTATTGGAGGGCAGCGTGGAGGGTAAAAATCGTAGAGGGAGACCAAGAGATGAATACACTAAACAGATTCAGAAGGATGTAGGTTGCAGTAGGTACTGGGAGATGAAAAAGCTTACACAGGATAGAGTAGCATGGAGAGCTGCATCAAACCAGTCTCAGGACTGAAGACCACAACAACAACATGAGTACCAAGTTTATACATTAAAGTAAGAGAGAACAAATAAATCGGTGTATATCCCACTACTCATTTCACACCAGAGCAACAAACTTAACCGTCATGTGTATGTCCTGCACCACAGCTGCTTATTTTCTACTTTCCAACATTTCTCCACATAAATGCATTCATATATATGCAAACATCTAACACTCCCCAAAACAAATTCTTCCCCCATATTTGATAACAAACATAGCATTATATACATCTAAATTTCCCTATGTTTCCACACATACACCAGAAATAAGTCATTTAAATTTTCCACATATACAATAAATCCAAGAAAAATCTTCTAAATCATAGTAAAATTCCTGTAATACTCATTTAAATCAAACTTCTACCCTCAATTCCATTTAAATCAGCTGTGAAAATTACTTTACACAACATGAACACACCATCCAAGAAACAGTTAGCAATAAAAAAAACCAAAATTACTTATAAATATATCAACATCATAAACAAATATCCACTTTACATGCAATCATTTCCTTTTCAGTAGCTTCACTTCAGGAGTATGACATCACAGTTGCATCCAAAACATGAATACAAACACTAGGATGCCAACTGCCTTTCAGCGAATCCTTTGGCAGAACACATATGTGTGGATGAAATTTCAGTCATCACTGTACTAGATAGTATTGTTACTGAATTGAAGGATATCCAGCAATGCTGAAAATGATAAAAACTTTCAGGTTTAAGAAATCAACAAAAGAATTCCAGTTAACAAATGGAATATTGTACAAGAAGAACTATGGTCCAGCATGTCAGAAATGGTTGCTTGTCATCCAGTTCATCTACAGCCAGCTATTCTGAAGCATTCCCATGACACTCCACCATCTTGTCATGTGGGATTGATGATGACTCTAGACAGAATCTGGTGTAAATATCATTGGCCAGGTCTGTGCTGATCCATTAGACTCTGTGTAAACCATTGTAAGAAGTGCCAGTGATGGAAGATCATGATATATTTATGAGGGTAATCCCAAAAGTAAGGTCTCCTATTTTTTAAGTACATAGACCCGTTTATTTCTACAATGGTCTACATCAGTTTACAACTTGAACATTTAGCTATTTTTCAACATAATCATCATTTCTGTCGATGCATTTTTGTAGACACTGTGGCAGTTTTTGTATTCCCATGTCATACCAGCTCATCACAATGCTGTTCAGAAAGTTATGAACTTCTTCTTTCATCTCGTTGTCGGAGGTGAATAGCTTTCTGGCCAAATATTCTTTTCACTTAGGGAACAAGTGACAGTCACTGGGTGGCAAGTCAGGACTATAGGGTGATTGTGTTCCACTGAAACTGTTGCAGGAGAGCAATGGTTTCCCGAGCAATGTGTGGGTGAGCGTTGTCATGGAGAATGTGTATGCCCTTGCTCAACATTCCTCTTCTCTGGTTCTGAATTGCCTGTTTGAGTTTTTTCAGAGTCTCACAGTAACTGTCAGTGTTAATTGTGCTCCCAGCAATTCAGCTCCAATGAAGAGGTGAAAGAAGAGGTTCATAACTTTCTGAACAGCATGGTGGTGAGCTCGTATGACATGGGCATACAAAAACTGCCACAGCTTGTCCAAAAATGCATTGACAGAAATGGTGTTTATGTCGAAAAATAGCTAAATGTTCAAGCTGTAAACTGATGTAAGCCACTGTAGAAATACACAGGTCTATGTAGTTATAAAAAAATAGGAGACCTTACTTTTGGAATTACCCTCATATCTCCATTGCATTTGGTAACAATCCTGCCTGCCGCAGTACCTTTTCACCAAATTGGAATCAACTTCTTGGGTACATTTGTCAATCAATGGATAATAGTCTGCTTTGTCTACATCACTTGCCATGCTGTCACAAAGCTGTGCCAACTGCTGAAGTTCTGTAAATTGCAAGATTCCTTCTAGAAGAGGTCATTTTGAAGCACAGAGCACCATGTCTGTTGATCTATGATTGTGGAAAAGTTTTCCAATCAAAACTGGCAACAGAAGTAATTTCACATTGCAACATCATCAACAGTATAACATCTGCTTAGCACCCACAGATGAGTGATCTCACAGAATGCTTTTATAAGGTCTTGGCAAATATGCTCTTGATGTATGTTGATGTCAAACAGAGAGATTGGGATACTGTACTGCATGTCATGACATTTACATACAACACAGTGCAGCAAGGCACTAGAGGCTTCACAATGTTCTTTCTTTTCCATGGTCATGACGCAGATATGACAATGGATACAATATCCCCATCTCAACCAAATGATACTCAGGATTACTATATGAAACTTCCCACCACCAGAGCCAAAGAAGTAAGGCAGCTGCATTGCATACAGACCCTGCACATCCAGGAGAAAGAACAAGAGTGCTGCAATGCCGAGCTTTGCCTAGATGGATTTTTATGTCTTTGTGGAAATAGGGAGACATAAAAGTTCCCAAAGTGTTGGTTTGTGTCATATCATATCTCTCACTGCTTGTCAGATATAATATTTGAAGCTGAGAGTTGTGAGCCTTCATTGAGAAGACAAAAGTGCAGACACATCATCCATGGTTTCCATATGATGCCCTGCCGCAAACCTGAGGAGCAAATTGATGATGAGAGGTTCAAGGAAACTGAACATCCACTCAACAATCATGAAGCTTTAGTGGGAGGTGGGAGAGGCTATCTTCAACACACATCATAGTGAAGATGTGATGACATCACCAGGAGATGAGGATCTGCCAGTGTTTCCATCCAGGAGCCACTGATAAGGTCTAGATTCAGGGAGCTGTGTATGACTCCAATAAGATTTTGTGAAACAGTGGGGTGCCATTCCTCCAGGAGAGGGATCAGTTCCACAAGCAGTACTGCTTGCAGTGTGGCATAGTAGTTACATGACAGGCTGGCACGCTCCAGGTCATCCGTTCAAACCTGACTCCCAGCAATTATTTGTTATTTAATACTTATTATTTCTGGAAGGTTCTTGAACTATATCATGATTGTAATGTTTATATGCTCCATGTTATTCAATGTTTGTATAAACAACAACATTCTGGAATGTTTGATGTTTGAATGGATAGCAGCACCCTCCATTCATTTCAGTACTGATCTGGCCATATAGTGGTGTTTTTATATTTGGACTAGAGTGTGATGTTAACATGATAATATTTATAATAACAAGGGAAATTAATGAGGGCTGGTATTTATGCTCTTGGTGCTTGAGAAAGATCTCTGCAGGATGACTTAGGGCTGACACCATGGTTAATTCCTAAATAATAATGTTATACATTTTAATTTAGTTCTACTAGTCCTCGTTAAATTTAAACTACAATATGAAATTTTCTTGCTTCTGTGGTAACATACATTTCTAAATTCACAGCTTATACTCATACACAATCACTGAAAATCTTTTAATCCATCATCACATAGCAACTGTTCCACAAATTTTTTTCCAAATTTCTGATGAAACCTACTTTAGGCCCCCTTTTATGTAAATGGCACTACTATCAAACTCATGATTTATCTGGATAAATCTGATCCCTGTTTATGGATACTCTGCAGATCTGAAGTCAGACAAGATTGGTATGAGCTGCATGTGTAATAGCAATACTCTCGATGAGCCTAATCAAGGAGTTGTAAGCTTCTTGATTCTCTTCCCCTGAGCAGCCCTTCAAAAGCCTCATTGCTTCGAGTTGGTCTTTGTTTGTCATGGGGATATTTAAAATGATTTTCCTTAATGAGTACCCTCAACATAAATTTTGCCTTTGATCTTGTAGAGCAGAAGCTAACCAGCTGGCTCTTGTTAAAATTTACAACCCATATTTGACTACCTACTGTTCCAGTTTAGCAAATTCTTTCTGAAGGATTCTATAATCATGTAATAGTCTTACTCTGTGATAATCCTAGGATGAACTGCAAACTATCTTTTACTGGACTTGATACCAGTGCCTAGGTTGTTGATATTCATGTTATAAACAACTTTCGCTTCAGTGCATTTTCTTTTAGCATCCCTGTCAGCATTTCCATTGTTACCATTTGTGGTATTCAATGAGAAGTATTGATGTTTGTGTACTCAGTCTCGCCCATGTTTAATTATTACCATCTGTTCAGGACCCAGAGCAGAAGTTTGTGACAAATATTATGAAACCACTTTGAATTCACATTATCTGTTGTTACATGATGGATCTGGAACTGATGCAATCTGTTTATTGCTATGCAGATATGATAAAAGTCATGAATATGCTGAACTGACTAATTCTACTTTGCATGAGGATATCATGTTCCGCACAATCAGAAACATTGTATAAATATACCCACAATTAATTGTTTCAAATTTGTTAATTCTAGTATATAATCTATCAAAATGAATGTAGTCTGTCCATTTGACTTGTTTGCAATTTGATCCTTTTGTCACTGAAAATGTTTCTTTCAATAAAGAAAATTCTGATGATAACTGCTAATTCTTTACCGTTATTTTATCTCTTGGGCCTGACAAAAGAACTGGCTCAAAAAACAATTAATTACACAAATATATAACAAAACTACCCAGAATAAAATTTAATTGTTACCCATTACTGATTTCTTGGTTATGAATAAAACATTTATTTTTCAAACAGTTTACAGTACTTGAAAATATCTATTTTGATATGTGAGATAAGTAGAAATTTATCACTTGTTCTGGAATATTTTTCTTAGAGAATGAAAAATATCCTCTAAGAAACTTTAGTTATCTGTAACTGATTGGAAAAAGTTATTGGGAGTGTATACAATACAGGGACTGTCTGTGATCAAATAAAACCTTTAAATAAATATTCCCATGATGAAATTTTCACTCTGCAGCAGAGTGTGTGCTGATATGAAACTTCCTGGCAGATTAAAACTTGTGCCAGACCAAGATTCAAACTCAGGTTCTTTGCCTTTCATGGGCAAGTGCTCTATCAACTGAGCTACCCAAGCATGACTCACAATCCATCCTCATGGTTTCAATTCTGCCAGTACCTCGCCTCCTACCTTCCCAACCTCACAGAAGCTCTACTGTGAATCTTGCAGGACTAGCACTCCTGGAAGAAGGGATATTGTGGAGACATGGATTAGCCAGATCCTGGGGTATGTTTTCAGAATGAAATTTTCACTCTGCAGCAGAGTGTGCACTGACTTGAAACTTCCTGTCAGATTAAAAATTGTGCCACACCAAGATTTGAACTTGAGAACTTGCCCGCAAAAGGGAAAGGTCCTCAGTTCGAATCTCAGTCTGGCACACAGGTTTGATCTGTCAGGAAGTTTCATATCAGTGCACACTTCGCTGCAGAGTGAAAATTTCATTCTGGAAACATCCTCCAGGCTGTGGCTACTGCAATATCCTTTCTTCCAGGAGTGCTAGTTCTGCAAGGTTTGCAGGATAGCTTCTGTGAGGTTCGAAAGGTAGGAGATGAATTACTGGTGGAACTGAAGCTGTGAGGATGGGTTGTGGGTTGTGCTGGGGTAGCTCTGTTGGTAGAGCACTTGACTGCGAAAGGCAAATGTCCCAAGTTCAAATCTCAGTGAGGCACACAGTTTTGATCTGCTTACTTTCAGTCTATTGTGCATTATGGTATAGTATGCTGTGGTAAAATTAAATAACACCTAATAGATACCTTCAAATTACAGAAAAGAAATTTGAATTATAACACACAACTTTCCAGGAACCCACTGTAAGCCCCTCTTCAAATAATTACAAATACTCACAGTACTGTCACTGTATATATTTAAAAGCATTCAGTGTACAAGAGCAGTCATGAAGAGTTTACATACCAACAGGGACTGCCACAATTATAATACTAACAACTGTAAAAATTTACATGTAGAAAGAGTAAGGGTAACACAAATTCAAAAACATGTAAGTTATTTTGGAATAAAACTTTGCAATGCTCTGCCAGGGTATATGAAGGAAATAAAAGATGAAGTAAAATTTAAGACTGAGCTTAAAAATTGCCTTTTGAGTGCAGGTTCCTATGACATGAGTACTTTGGATGTGTGTAAAATTATTGTCTTAAAATTTATGTACATGTTCATGAGAAATGTTTTACTCTCAAAAACACATTGAAAATAGCTGTTTAAGTAATATTCTGTTATTATGTTTGTATTAGGTGTACTTTACATGTTAATTATGCTTGTGACAATTCCTGCATCATGTAAATGATTTACACGAAGATAATGAAATGAAATATTCCCTCCTGTAATGCTATCATTTCCTGTCACTAACTTTTAAAGTTTCTGAACTTGATGTGCCATTTATGTTGTCTACTACTTGGACAGCTCGGAGATTCCCATTTATGTGTTACTTCTCCCATATTCTTCTCATTATACATAAATGCTGAAATACGGCAAACTCTTGAAAATAGGTGCATACTATCCCACAAAGCCAAAACATAAAATTCTGGGAACCAATATTAAATGAAGAGTCAATTCAATTCAATTCAATTTATTAGCGTCCTTGTAGTACATCATCGAAATGATATAGGACTTGTCAATAAACATTACAATTTAAAATACATATACATGAAAATTTGTAATTGAATTTACTTGTCACTTAGACATTACAATTTTAATAGAACTTTTAGAACATTAACATAAAAATATACAAGTAGGATAACAACGTACAAAAAAAAAAAAAAAAAAAAAAAAAAGGTTAGTGATTCTCACATCAAAGATTATTTACATTCTTACATTAACAGTTTCACACTTTCATAGAAACAGCAAGTATTTAAATGTTAAATGTGAGCAATTACACATATTTATTATGTCAGGGAAATATTAACTGCGCTTTTATTGTCAATGATTCACAAACTCTTCAATACTGTAAAAACTATTGCTCAATAACATGTTTTTTAATTCTCTTTTAAATATGTACAGTTTTGGTATTATTTTTAGTTCTTTGGGGAGAGCACTGTAGAGGATTTTGGGTTGGTATAGTACACTTTTGTGATACATGCCTGTTTTATGAATTTCTCTGTGGAAATCATTCCTATTCCTTGTTTCGTAGTTGTGAAATTCTCTGTTTAATGTAGAAAATTCCTCGTGTTCTTTTAAGAAACATACGATTTCATATATGTATAAAGATGGTAGTGTCATGATTTTTAATTCTTTGAAAGCTTGCCTACAAGAGTCTCTATATCCTATACCTTTTATTATTCTGACTGCCTTCTTTTGTAGTCTAAATGAGTGTTTTGTTAGACTGATGTTCCCCCAAAACTGTATGCCGTATCTTAATAAACTGTGCATGAATGAGAAATAAACACATAACACTGTTTTAATATCACATGAGCTTCTAAGCATTCTAAGTATATAACATGTTTGACTTAATTTTTTGTTCAATGATATTACATGCTTTTCCATCTTAAGTGTTCATCAAACCATACTCCCAAGAATTTAGTGTATGATGCTTGTTCAATCTTACACTTACCCAGTTCTACTGTAAGGTTAGTTTTTATTTTATTTGTAATATGTCTGAAGTTGATCCACGTTGTTTTTTTGGCATTCACAATGAGTCTGTTTTCATTAAACCATTTGTCTGCTTCGTCTGTTGCTAATGTGGCTTTTTCCTGTAAGTCAGCTTCACTATTTGCTTTAATAAACAAACTTGTATCATCAGCAAACAGTACTGCCTCTGCTTCAGATAGTTGACTTGGTAGGTCATTGATAAATATTAAAAACAGTAATGGCCCTAATACAGATCCCTGGGGTACTCCATACAAAACTCTCTCGAATCTTGATGAATATGTCCTATCTGCCTGGTTTATCTCCACCTTCTGATACCTGTCTGACAGATATGATTCAAACCATTTGTGGGCAACTCGACGTATCCCATAGGCATATAATTTCCTAAGCAGTAATTTATGGTCAATGACATAAAAGGCCTTTGATAAGTCTAAAAACAATCCACAATTTAATTCCTTTCTGTTTATGGAATTTAGAACAAGTTGCAAAAAATTGAAAATAGCTGTTTCAGTTGATTTATTTTTACGGAAACCGTTTTGCGCATTAACCAATATTCTATTCTTAATAAGAAATTTGTATAGTCTCTGATACAGTATCCTTTCTATTATTTTTGAGAAACCTGACAACATTGATAAAGGCCTAAAGTTACTAACATCATATTTATCACCATTCTTGTAAAGTGGCTTTATAGTAGACATTTTAAGTTCTGATGGGAACACCCCTGTCTTAAAAGATTCATTTATAATTTCAGTGAGATGCGAGGCCATGTTTCTTGCACTTTGCTTAATGACTTTGTCAGGAATCCCATCACACCCACATGACATTTTATTTTTTAACTTATTTATAGCATTTAGTACCTCTGAATCAGTTACTGGATAAAGGAACATTGTCATGTCATTCATGGGGATTTTTACCTTGCTATTGGAATTGCATTTAGTTTTAATTAAATTTATGGCTATATTTGTGAAATGTTCATTAAATATGTTGGCAATCTGAAGTGGGTCCTTAACAGTTTTACCCCCACTTTTAATGACAAAGCTGTTATCTTTTCTTTTGTGTCTACCTATATTTTTATTTATTACCTCCCAAGTTGACTTCATTTTGTTGTTACCTTTCTCAATATAGGTATCATTATCAAGCTTCTTAGCTGCAATTATTACTTTCTTGTACAGGCTTCTATAACATTTCACATGTGCTTTCAGTACTACATTCTTCCTGGCTGATTTATTTAACTTTCTGAGAGTGTCTGATGACTTTCTAATCCCCTGTGTAACCCATGTTTTAGTTTTATGTTTAGTTTTGACTCTTTTTATAGGAAAGGCAACATTGAAGCAGTGTTTGTAGCTTTCAAGGAATGAGTCAAAATTTCTGTTGACATCACCACTTGATTCACTACCCCAGTTGTTATTTTCCAGAATGTAATTAAAAATTCTTATTCTGTCATCATTTATAAATCTCCTTTCTCTGTAATTGTTATTGATAACAGGGTCCTTGTAAGACGTGACATTTAAACTCAATTTGATACCCTTGTGATCCAAGAACCCAGTGTCAATTACTTCAGTGTTATATTCACACTTGTCCTTGTTTATAAATACTTGATCTATTATAGTTTCAGACATATTTCCGCATCTGGTAACTTCATTTACAGTTGCCATCATATTATGACACAAAAACAGATTGCACAGTTGCTGTTGTTTACTACAATCATTCTTAAAGTTAACATTAAAATCACCAAGAACAATTACATTATGTTTAAGTTCATTCAGCAGTCCCTCAAGGTTTTCCATAAAAATGGCAAAATTGCCCAGTGGTGATCGGTACAAACACACAATAGTAATTTTTAATTTGGTTAGCTCACATATACTGTATTCAAAATCTTTTTCTATGCATTTTAGTTTACATTTAATTTCTTTTGATTCTACCCCTGTCCTAACATAAATACATGTCCCACCCCCTTTATGGTTGATTCTACAAATATATACTTCAACATCTCCTTAATGTTACTCTTGTAGAGAGTGTGAAAACAAAATTAGACTAATTACAGCACACACAGAAGAATTAAAGAAGTAAATCTCCTGTACTTCATTTGTGAATGGAAAGGAAGAAACTCTGACATGTGGTACCATGCTAAATATATTTTGCCACATGCTTCAGAATGGTTTGCAGTGTATGCATTTAGATGTAAATTTACGTGGTGTGTTGTATCCACTAGGTACATTCAAACCAAGCTCATCTTTGACCAAATGCATATATTCATTAGTTGATGGAGATGGTTAAAATACTGGTGTATTCCATATTTACATAGTAAACAACCAGTTTTACATCAGGTAGGTCCAGAAAATCAGAGGATTCTATTTTTTATGTTGACTGAATGAGTTTCTTTCTTCTCTGTAGTCAGGGATGCAGGTTTAAGTTGGTGCTACTTATATCCGTTCTTTTTGAACCCAGTCTTTAAATGTTTTTATTAATACTAAATTGTCAAGATCTGAAGTTATCTGAACTCTGTGCAGTAAAAATTTCCTTCCATGCTTCCATTGTAATTCTCTTGTGTATGCATGGTATTCAAGTGATCCAAAAACCCTAGTGCAGCATGTCGCTTCTGTGGAGTCAGAAAAAACTGAAGCATGGGTTGGTATTGAATAAGACTGGCATTACTATCCCTATTTCCATACACTACCCCTTCTCCCTTTTTGATAATCTCTTTTGTATCATTCCTTCATCAGTTTCACTGAGTGCATAAAGTATAAGATAAGTGACCATGGGTGGGACTATCCATGATGGAGCAGTTCTCTTCATTAGTTTTCTTCATCTTCATCCCAGAATAGAGAAAAACGCCAATAAATCTGAAAAATAATTATGTAAACTGTATTATACTATCCTTGTACAGTAAGATATTAGTTGTGATGTTTGGTTTGTGGGGCACTCAACTGCACAGTCATGAGTGCCCAGATATTAGTTGTGTCTATGTTGCCTAAATACATTATATAAAAATTAGAACCATAGCTGTTACTTCAGTACTTATATTTAATATTAATATTTAACAATGAATAGCAGATCCTTACATCTGTAATGGTAGATGCATGTTTACAATGACCACAGCTATTTCCAACAAGTAACATGTATCTTCTATTCTTGAATGTGGATAATCATACAAATCCTAGAAGTAACTGGTAATAAAAATTCTACTGCAGTTTTCTTTTGAATTTCTGTGAATAGTAAATGACTACCTTACCAAATCTCATTGAAAGATCTCTCTAAAAATTAAAAGACATTCTAATCACTTGTTTTAGCACTCACTGGCACCAAAGTTAGTGTCTAGACAGTCATGAATGGCACAGGAACATAAACAGAGGATAACAAATAAAAATCATAAATGGTAACTTATTTTCAGATACCCCTTAACAAAGGAAAATAGTTCTGGCACCACTATGAATATGTAGTGGCACTGAAATACAACTGAAATCACTAAAATTGAGCAAGGCCCAAGGGAATGATGGAAACTCTGTCATATCCTACATAGAATATAGAGAGCACTTGAACAAAACTCTGTGCCCAGTAGTTGAAAGAAATTATGGGGCATACCCATTTAAATGCAGTGTGGTATAAGTGTTTCACAGAACTATCATTGACAGGATTTCAGAGTGATGCAAAAATTGGCAGCTTGCTGTAAATACAAGTAATATGTGTTATAAACCATCTTTTTTAATTGTAATAAAAGTCTTATTTAGACCGTGTGTGTTTTTCTTTATTTCAAAGCATCTTTGGTAGCCACTGTAACATTGTGTTTTTCCTTAAAAATCTGTTTCCCAATGCTGTAAACAGTTCTCATGTTATAAATAAATAACTGAAATTTTGTACTGTTTAATAGTAGTAAATTTAAACATGAGAACTGTTTATGATCTTGGAAAAATGATTTATACAGAAAACCACATTGTTACAGTGACCATTGAAGATGCTTTGAAATGATATGAAACATGTATGGTATAAACAACACTTTTATACATTCACAAAAGATGGTCAACTGAATACATTACTTGTGTAACTGTGATTACTGAAAAGAGGCTTTAGAAAAGACAAAATTGCTTTACAACACACACCATTCATTCACACAAGCAAACACACCTCACATGCATGTGACCACCAACTCCAGCAGCTTGAGCCACCATTCTGGGCTGAGCTGCAAGAATTAGCAGTCTTGTGTGCATGAGGTGTGTTTGCTTGTGTGATTGAATGGCGTGTGTTTATCTTTTGCTGACAAAGGCTATGGCCACTCACCCATTTGGTTCAGCTGGTCCTACTCAACCCAACAAGCTACCTTCCTCACTGTTGACCTGCACCTCAAAGATGGCTGCATCAGTACCACTGTCCATATCAAACCTACAAACCACTAGCAATAGCACCACTTTGACAGCTGCCACCCATTCCATACCAATAAGTGCCTTCCATACCGCCTAGTCTCCTGTAGCCATCACATCTGCAGTGGGGAGTGGTCCCTCTCAAAATACACCAACACCTTTACAGAGCGTAATAACCTCCCCCCCCCCCCCCCCCCCCCAAATCTTGTACAAAAACAGATCTCCCTTCCCTTGATCTTCTCAGTCACCCACCATCTCCCAAAATTCCACTGTCTGGCCACTGACCAACATTCCCCTCATGACTTAGTACCACCCAGGACTGGAGCAACTGAAACACATTCTCTGCCAGGGTTTTGACTATCTCTCTCATCATGCCCTGGAATGACAAATGTCCTACCCACTATCTCCTCCCCCCCCCCTCCCCCACTCCCCAGTGGTAGTCTGCTGCCCACTGAACCTACACAATATCCTCATTCATCTCTACACAACCCCCAACCAGTGTTGTTTCCAAACCCTTGCCTCATGGCTCATATCCCTGTAACAGATCCAGATGCAGGGGCTGTCCCACTCATCCCTCATCCTCCCACTACCACCTACTCCAGTCCAGTCACAAACATCACATATCCCAGTGAAGGTCATGTGATCGACAAGCCAAGATCTGCATTATATGTGGGCGTGACAACCAACATGCTGTCTGTCCCCATGAATGGCCACCGATCAACTCTGACCAAAAACAACTACACCACCCTGTTGCTGAGCATGCCGTCCTACACTACATTCTTCATTTCAGTGATTGCTTCACAGACTGTGTCATGTGGGTCCTTCCCACCAACACCAGCTTTTCTGAACTGTGCAGGTGGGAACTCTCCCTGCAACATATCCTACGTTCCCATAACTCTCCTGGATCTCAACCTTTGTTAGTCATTGTCCTTATCATCTAGCTCCTTCCACGTTCACATTCCAGCACTAAACAGCTCTCTACTCTACCAACACACCCAGTCTTTTTACTTCGCTCCTTTTTTTCTGCCCCTGCTCCCACCCTCCATCTAACCTCCAAAATGCACCTAGCTGCCCTGCCCTCTCTCCACCTCGTAACTGCATGCTCCCACAGTGTACTTTACTGTTTGCCACCATTACCCTGCTGTCCCTCCCCCGCCCCACCCCAGCCTCTTCCTTAATTGCACTCAGTTCCCTCTCCCACCATGCAATGCTGTTCATAGTCTGGCTTCAGCTGCCAGAGACTATGGTCATGTGTGTGTGTGTGTGTGTGTGTGTGTGTGTATCTATTGTCTTTTTTTGAGAAAGGTCTTGTTGGCCGAAAGCTTATTTTGTGAAAGTGTTTTTGTTGTGCCTGTCTGCGACTCAGCAACTCTGCTATATCATGAGTAGCAACTATCCTTTTCATAATACTGTTATTTGAAATGTCTCTTAATTGTGTCTGTCTGCAACTTAATGTGTCATCTTTATAGCAAGTAGCAATCTGTCTTTCCCTACATTGCTTCTGTAAGGTTATGCAGACTTAACTGGAAAAACATTCTTTGCTGAGACTTAACATCAATTTTTTATCAAATGGCTGAGGGTACCTAGATTTGTTGATGTCCAGCTTTGAATTATATTTTCCACAATAAAATTTTCCATGAGTATTAAAGGACTTAGAGCAATGGCTATGCATACTTTGTTTTAGATCTAGCAATATGCAGTGATTTAGCTGTAAAACCAGTAGGCAATGGTATATCAACGAATGATGCATAAATGTTAGTAATAAAATCTACTGGCAACATATGTGCAAATCATAGAAGAAAACTACTACATTGCAGAATCATGAACAAGGACTCAGTCACTGTGTTTAGAGACAAATTGTGGGAAGAAAACTGCAAAGAATTTCATGAAGCAGACAGAGTTAATGGATAATTTTACTCTTTCTTAAGCATATTCCTACAACACTGAGACTTGTTTTCCCCTATAACAAATAAATATAACACTGAACAGAAGCATAGATAAGAGTGGATAAATGGGATTAACACATTTTGTGGTAGGAAGAGAGATTTTTACATAATTCAGAGAACAAGCAGTAATCAGGGTTTGTAACTCCATGAACATCAGTATTGTTGAAGCTTCCACTTCTCCAATAAAAAAAGCAAAACTCATGTACTATGCAAAAAAATAAATAAATAAAACACTTCAAACTAATAATTCAAATGGAACTGAACCCTCAGAAAATAGTTCTGTCAGAAAAGGTGGTATTTTCAAATCAGTGACCACCAAATGCTACGATTACTTCTTCACAGTGGCTGCAAACACAGCACACAGTAACAAACAATGCAATACAGATGTGTTGGATTTCCTTAGGCATGCATCACCAAAAGACATACATTTCAAAAATGCAATCCATATGGAGGTTACAAAGTAGCATTTCTGCTGGCTGTTATGCTCTCTCTAAAGGAATATTAAAATCTTGTGATAACTTGACAGTATTTTTTAAAGATATTTTGCAATCAGTCAATGACTCAGGACATGTTTCGTGATGGACTTAAAAATGCTGTAGTAATACTCTTCCAGAAAACTGGAGATGGACAAACCAACTATATTTACAGACCTGTATAGCTCCTTCCAGTCTTTTCAAAAATATTTGAGAATGTGGCCGATGACAGAATACTAACGCATTTAACTGATCATAACTTATAACTTGTTAACCACCTCTCTGTTTAGGTTTTGCAAAGGATTCTCCACATAGACCTCACTAAAGAAGTGTCATCCTTCTTGCACAGATGGAATCTTACCTCAATAACAGAAAGCAGAGGGTTTCATTAACAATTCTATCTTGGGTATGAAAATAATTGCAGAAGGGGTGACTGTAACATGTGAAGTACCACAAGGTTTGGCACTGAACCCACTCTTGTTTCTACTCTACATAAATGATTTTCCAATGGCTTTAAAGGGCTGGTCCAATATATTGTACTATTGGCTAATGGAGGATCCAAACTCAACTTTTGCATGCATAGCTCAGATGATAGCTGAATAAGACTACAAGGGGCTTGCTGCTAACAATTTAAGTCTTATCCATAAATAGACTCATATTATGCAGTTTCACAGAAACAATAATTATGTTTTAACACCAGAAGTAGACATTAATGATCATACACTGAATGAAGCACAGGGTATAAAAGTCCTCGGGGTCCAACTGGATAACAAGTTAAAATCGTTAAAATTCAGTCAACACATGGATAAATCAATCAAGCAGCTCAGAGAATGCTATGCCCTTAGACACATCTCCCTTTAAGTTCACCTAATGACAAGTGTGTTGGCTTATTTTGCTTTTGTTCACTCTGTGTTGTGTTACAAATATAATTTCTGTGGTAGTGTACCAAAAATATATAAAGTATTTAAGAAGAAGAGGCAAACAGTAAGACTATTATACAAAACAGAATATTGTACTTGTTGCAGAAGTCTTTTTAAGGACCTTAATTGATTTTGTTACTGATAATAAAAATCAGTTTCAACAGAATTATGGTATACACTGTCACAATATAAGACACAAAAATAGTTTTCATTTAGGCTGTGTTTTCTTGTATAGGGTCCAGAATAGCACTGTGTACCCTGCTGGTAAGATACTCAGCAAGCTTCCATCTAACATAAAGCAAGAAATTGGGAATCCTAACCAGTTAAAAATAAAATTGAAAATATATCTCATTAGCCACTCTTGTATGAGTTATCTGAATATCTAGGTAGAGGAATTTAAAATTGCCGTTAGCTACATGACAAGTACCAGTATTTATTATAAAGTTGCGTAACAAGTTACAATGTACTGTAAACAGGACCCAGTATTTATAAGTGTAAAAATATTTTCTTTGAGAAATACCACTGTAATTAAGTAAACATTAAGCAACAAATAGCTACAGTAGGTACATAATAAAACTAAGGAGGATGCAGATTTTTTACAAAGTTGCAGTTTCTCCTTATTTTTTTGATTAAATTTTTGTGGCATAAGGGCAAAGAGTACTAAGCAGTGTAGTGACTAGAATGAGATTTTCACTCTGCAGCGGAGTGTGCGCTGATATGAAACTTCCTGGCAGATTAAAACTGGCAGGAGTAAAGCTGTGAGTACCGGGTGTGAGTCATGCTTTGGTAGCTCAGATGGTAGAGCACTTGCCCGCGAAAGGCAAAGGTCCCGAGTTTGAGTCTCGGTCGGGCACACAGTTTTAATCTGCCAGTAAGTTTCAGTGTAGTGACTGTTTATTGTTAATATACTACACAGATTAAATTTCTACAATGTCTTTGTCTCATGTTTATTTACTTATTTATTGGTCCAGTAAATCTATGACTGTACAGTACACGAAAGATATTGGACCCTTACTTAATCACTATTCGAACAATGGAAAATCCAGGATGGAATGTAACAATATTGTGAAAAGGAATGTCGCTACTCACCATATAGCAGAGATGATGAGTTGCAGATAGGCACAACAACAAGACTGTCACAAATATAGCTTTCACCCAGTAAGGCATTTGTCAAAATCAGACAACAAACACACACATACACACTCATGCAAATGCAACTCACATACACACGACTGCAATTTTGGGCAACTGAGGCCACACTGTGAGCAGCAGCACCAGTGTATGATGGGAGTGGTGACTGGATGGTGTTGAGGAGGAGACTGGGGTGTCGAGGGATAGTAGGGTAGGGGTGGTGGACAGTGACATGCTGTTGGGGAGCACACAGGAACGAGGTGGAAAGCATCTCTGCTATATGGTGAGTAGTAACTTCCCTTTCCACAATTTAATTACTATACATGTTTATTGAAATGTTTTACAAACATCATTTTAACAAAAAATAATATTACCTTAAGTCATATTAGTCTATGCAGTTTTCAAGTTTCATATCAGCACATTCCGCTGCAGAGTGAAAATCTCATTCTGGATTTTAAATTTATTTACGTACTTTATGAGATAGAGGAAAAATGTTCCGTACACAATTAAATATATAATAAAGAAGAAAATAAGACTTCCTGAACTGATGTTTAATGTTATTATTGGTATACAATATATTACTGTAGTCTAAAAGTGTTTTTAAGTGTTGGAAGTTTTTGTGATAATTCATGTTATTGAATTAGGAATGTGCTGTTACTGACTGATAAAGGTGCAAGTAAATTATTGACTGAAAGACACAAATGTTGACTACTTAACAGTTTCTAAATATGGAGAAAATTTATTATAAAAATACTGCTTGAATAAGAAAGCACCCAACACCCTTTAAAATTTCATATCTAAAAAAAAAAAATAACATTTCAAACATAAATATATTTGTAATAAAGTCATGTTGGCCCTGATAAACAAAGTATTATGCATTCTGATGCATTCCAAAGTTTCATATGTTGTCCACATTATATATTAACAGAATCACCAGGGGGATGGAGCTAGTAGTGGTAAAGGATAGATTCCAGTTATTTTTCTGTGGCACGCATCATTAAATCATAATTGTTTGAGTGATGTGTAAGTAGTATACATTACACATGTTGTGATGTCTTGAGTGAGAGTTTGGAGAGTTTGACTTTATCATGTACACTGAAGAAATTAACTGATAAAATAATACCTATTTATAATAATGTTCTGACACATCTATATGTAGGAGCTATTGATAATGTGCTGGTATGTAATGAAATGTTGCAGTTTGAATGTTTACAGAAGAACAATAATTCACAGCACTTTTGTTAAAAATTAGTTGCTATTTATAACATGGACCAACAGATGTACATAACTCAAACTGAGTTTCATTGTAACTTATGGAAACTTGAAATTTTCTGTGTTTTGAATAGTTTATTTTGGAATAATAATTAAACTGTGTAATTATATGTTGTATCTTTCATTCAAGAAACATTTGAGCAAAGATAATTTTATATTTCTTATAAATATTATTATTTTTGAATTATTTGTATCTCTCACATTCTAACACTGTTGAAGCATAAACTACAAATACATCCACTATTAAATTACAGTATCTTAAATTACTTTCTGAACAAAATATGTTTAAGAAGCAGAACTGCATACTATTTAATACTATTTGTTTTCCTGTACAATTTATAGGTGCTGGCCATGGTAATGAAGTCAACTACATGTTCCATTGGGGAGGAGGTGAGAATCTGCAACCAGGGTCTGAAGGAGCTGTTACGAGGAGCAGGTTGATACAGATGTGGACAAATTTTGCAAGATACGGGTAAGTTAATACATAGATGATACAGCTTCTTATTCCCAAATCCTTATCATCAGTTGTGAGCTAATATCAGCTCTGTGTTGAAAACACAATTCCATGTGGTAAAAGTATTTGTTAACAGCTTGTGTTCACATGCACCTGTTCCAGAAGTGACTTATACTCTCTCTCTTTGGTATTCAATCCTGAGGCTGATTTGCGGCAATATGTCAATTGCCTCATATGTCTACCTTCCTCTTCGTATCTGTGTATGTACTGCATTTCACATCATTCATAATCCACAGCATACATGGCATCCTTGGTCATCCCCAGTGATTCCTTTCCTTAATGGTTCCTCCAATTATTGTTCCAAAAATGCTATTGTGTCGTAAAACATGTCCAGTGAGTTTGTCTCTTTTTTGGATGTGTCTCCACAGAGATCTGGTTTTCTGTACTCTTCTCGGAACCTCTTCATTTGTAACTCTGTCTCTCCACCTGATCATCATCATTCTTCTGTACCACCAAATCTCCAGGGATACTAGCCATCTTCTCTCTTGTTTTCCTACTGTCCAAGTTTCTGACTCATACAGGGCCACATTCCAAAAAAATGCTTTCATAATCCATTAGTTATTTTCAGAATGATGTTCATTATGGTGAATAAGTTCTTTTTTAAATTATATGCAATTTTGTCCTTTCATGCTCTGCTCACACTTCCTTTCTGGCTTGTACATCCCTTATAATCCTGCTTTCCAAATAGGTAAATTCTTCTATCATTTTTAGCTCCTCTCTTCCAGTTTGTATTCTTCAAGGTTCATATTCTTCTTCAGCAGTGCATACCATTACTTTAGTTTTTCACTAGTGACCTATATAGTGTTAACAGGTGGTGCCACATATTTTGCATGGCTGCTGACTCCTTTTTTACCTGGGAGTTATTTTTTGCCCTCTCTAACTTCAAATCTGTGGCCAAAAGCTTTATGTAAGTGTGTGTAAGTGTCTTTTAATTGTGCCTGTCTGCAACTTAATGTATCTTCTTTATGGTAAGAAGCATTCTATCATTTTTAATATTATCTTTTTCTTTGTTCTCATCATATAATGTTTTTTATAGTTCTGTAAAGTAGCTTCTGATGTCACTCACTGCATTCTGCATGTCTTCTTTCTTTTCTTTTTTCATGTAAGTACTTGTATCCACACTGGCTTCTTTAATTTTTGTATGATACTGGTTACAGAAAATCCTTTCCATTGTGCTGAAGGCTTTCCCTAGAGCTTCTTTCATATTCATGACCACAGAAATACCATCTGCATAATGTGGCATGTCTATTTTCTGCCCATTAATTTTGATCATAACCTCAACAGTTTCACAAATTGATTTCTAACTTCTGCATGTAAGTACTAAATATAAGATCAAAAAAAGCACATCTCATGTCTCATACCTTTTCGAATTTTTACTTCGTGTTCTTGACGAAAATTTCTAATCACAGCCACTTCACTTCTACAGAAGCTCTGTATCACCAGCAGACCTTTGTAGTTTAGACCTGCTTTCTTCAGCACTCTGAGAATCTCTAGCCAGCAAACCTCAACAGTCGGCATCTGAAATATAAGATGCATGACATGAAAGTGATTTCAGCAACAATCGCATTACTATTTTATTAATGTGTCACATTTGACCAGAAGCACCTCATAATGTTTACTATAAATCACAAAATTGTAAGAAGGAAAATCACTACACACCATACAGCCGAGATGCTAAGCACAGATAGGCACAACAAAAAGATGCTCACAATTACAGCTTTTGGCCATTAAGGCCTTCATCAACAGTAGACACACACACACACACACACACACACACACACACACACACACACACACACACGCTCATGCAATGCAACACACACACGTGACTGCAGTCTCAGACAACTAAAACCACCAGTTGACACATAGTCCATGCTGAGGTCGACACTCCTATGATCGTGTTTCGTTCCTCAGTTCCGCCACACTGAATGAAAGACATCTTGCTGATAGTAGATAATGCCTGTGTCCTGATCCTTCTGATGGATGGAAACCTTCCATTATCAGATGAGCATCTACAAGTCGAGGTACTACAGTGTTAACACTGTGACCCCGCCATCCTACATGCCTTCATCTCTGCACTCGGTGAAAGTTAAATCATCTCTCCATACTTCAGCTCTTCTCCACACTTTCGCCCATCGGCTTTTTCTTGAGCTGGTCATCACCTCACCTGACAATTCTTTCTGCAGAACTTTGTGATGGACCAACCACTTCATGTTCCACCATCAACTTCATCTTTGGACAACATGAAGGTACCAATCTTCCAGTTCCTGGACCCCAGAATATCCTTGAATATGACGCAACCACTACATCCCCCCCTCCCCCCAGGACTAATCACAAGTACTCTATACTGTGAGGGGGGGAGGGGGGGCTGTGTGGTGTTGATGTAAAACACCAATCCTCAAATGAGGACTCTCTCTCTGCTTACAAGTTCTTTTGGTTAAAAGTTCGAGATGATTCAGTCTGTTTATATGACTTTTTGTATATACATGTGTAGATGCTTGTACTTAAATATACATCTGTATCGAAATATATAGTGGAAATGTTTGATTCTGGGATAGTATCCCATCACATTTCCACTGTGGTAAACATTACAAGGTTTGTTTCCTTGGTGCTTCTGGCCAGATGTGACATTTTAATAACATAATAATGTTATTGTTGTCAGAAGCACTGTCATGTCTTGCAATTTATACTTTAGATTATGACCATATGCATGGCATACAATTTTTTCAAAGTATCTTAGAAGAAAGATTATGGAAAGGCAAACCTATGTTTCTAGCATTTGTAGACTTAGAGAAAGCTTTTGACAATGTTGATTGGAATACTCCCTTTAAAATGCTGAAGGTGGCAGGTGTAAAATACAGGGAGCGAAAGGCTATTTACAATTTGTACAGAAACCAGATGGTAGTCATACCAGTCGAGAGGTATGAAAGGGAAGCAAGATCTGAAAAGACTCAAAAGCTACAAATACCTATGAATTACACTGCAACTGATAGACAATACATTTCCCAAGTTCACTGAATACAGAGTAGCAAGAGTGAGGAAGACAGCCTCTGAGATAAAGAAACTGAGTCTACCATCCATAAAAACTGTCCTGAGACTATTCAATGTAGAGGCTGGGCCCTTTGCATCAGATGATGTAGAAGTTATATGGAGACACCTAACATACTCAGATATCATACAATTAGAGGAAACCAAGCCAGCCTATGTGACTGGTTTGAAGCAGCCCACCATGAATTGCTCTCCTGTGCCAACCTCTTCATCTCAGGGTAGCACTTGCAACTTAGGTCCCCAATTAATTGTTGGGTGTATTCTAGTCTTTGCCTTCCTCCACAGTTTTTACTCTCTGCAGCTCCCTCTATTACCACAGTTGTTATTCCCTGATGTCTTAACAGATGTCCTGTCATCCTGTTCCTTCTTCTTGTCAGTGTTTTCCACATATTCCTTTTCCTCTCCAATTACATGTAGAACCTTCTCATTCCTTACTTTATCATGCCACCTAATTTTCAGTATCTGTCTGTAGCACCCATCTGATATGCTTTGATTCTCTTCTGTTCTGCTTTTCCCATGGTCAGTGTTTCACTAACATACAATTCTGTGCTCCAAACATACATTCTCAGAAATTTCTTTCTCAAATAAGGCATATGTTGGACACTAGTAGGTTTCTCTTGGTCAGAAATGCCCTATTTGCCAGTACTAGTCTATTTTTATGTCCTCCTTACTGCATTCATTGTATGTTATTTTCCTGCCTAGGTAGGAGAAATCTTCTACTCCTGGTCCACATTTCTGGTATTAAATTTCTCATTGATCTCATTTCTGCTACTTTTCATTACTTTTGTATTTATTCGATTTGCTCTCAACTAATATTCTGGACTCATTAGAGTGTTCATCCCATTCAAGAGGTACTGCAGTTCTTCACTTCCACCAAGGATAGAATTGTCATCAGCAAGTCTTGTCACTGTTATCCTTTACACTTCAATTACAATTCTATTCTTCAATCTTTCTTTCTATTTCCATCATTGCTTTTTCAGAGACAGCAAAGGACTTGGAAGAGCAGTTGAATGGAATGGACAGTGTCTTGAGAGGAGTATATAAGATGAACATCAACAAAAGCAAAACAAGGATAATGGAATGTGGTAGAATTAAGTCGGGTGATGGTGAAGGAATTAGATTAGGAAATGAGACACTTAAAGTAGTAAAGGAATTTTGCTATTTGGGGAGCAAAATAACTGATGTTGGTCAAAGTAGAGAGGATATAAAATGTAGACTGGCAATGGCAAGGAAATCATTTCTGAAGAAGAGAAATTTGTTAACATCGAGTATAGATTTAAGTGTCAGGAAGTCTTTTCTGAAAGTATTTGTATGGAGTGTAGCCATCTACGGAAGTGAAACATGGACGATAAATAGTTTGGACAAGAAGAGAATAGAAGCTTTCGAAATGTGGTGCTACAGAAGAGTGCTGAGTTGCAGTAGGTACTGGGAGATGAAGAACCTTGCGCAGGATAGAGTAGCATGGAGAGCTGCATCAAACCAGTCTCAGGACTGAAGACCACCACAACAACAACAACAGATTGAACAGTAGGCACGCTTTTTAATCGGGGAGCCTCATTTTTGGTCTTCTACTCTTATTATTCACTCTTAGCTCTTGTACATGTTGTACATTACCCCTCTCTCCCTATGGCTTACTCTTATTTTCCTCAGACTTTTGAACATCTTGCATCATTTGACATTGTAAGATGCTTTT